>NW_010311318.1:0-23211 GCF_000700745.2 Antrostomus carolinensis | reverse complement strand
GGTTCACGTTTGCTATGGCCTATGAAGTTACTGTTCAATGGATAAATAGAAACACGTGGGCCAGAGCGTCAGCTTACATAAATTAGTGTGGTTGCCTTGAGATCAGTGGAGATCTGTCTACACCAGCAGTTGAGATTGGTTATTTATTTCCAGGACTGTCAAACCTCAATACCCAGAAAAGTATATAAAAATAGGAATTATTTGCATACCTTTCTCAGCTGTTTTTACAAATACTTAGCAAACCTAACTTCTGCATAATAAAGTGGTAGCGAAATTACAGACACAACATGCAAAACTGTAACGTGGGATGTGCCTATCATGGTCTGTAATGATGATCAAAGAATACTGAAACTGAAAAAGACATTGGTGACTTGTAAGTGCTACAAAACATTGCTTTTCTTTCAAGAGTGACAGCTGATTTCAAAACAGTAATAGCTTTGCAGGTGGATTCCCACTGTACAAGAGGATTGCCAAAATGATTGCTATCTAAATCAGAAAATTGGGCAGTAGAAACACAGGCAAAGAGCCATGACCCTGGTCATATTCCAGATTGGATCTGAGTCACTTGGGCTTTGCCACAATGTCAGTGATTGCAAACTGCTTCCCGCAGAAGTAAGCAGTTCTGTGGCTTATGTGCAGCTTAAATTTGGAAATGCATCCTGTTCCTGTCCTCTGCCTGCCTGCTTGCTCTGTTTCAAAGAACAGCATTCTGTGTGTAATTGCCCCTTGTATATGCTTCCCTGTGACTCAATATTTGTGTCAGGTCTATTTAAAGGCTACAGATTTGGGTGTAGTCTCGTAGCACTGCTGGAATGCTAGTCCAACGACAGATTCTTACACGATGTGGCAAAAATGTCTACCTCCATAAAGAGAAAAAAGAAGATGAGTTGGTACAGGAGAAGGCTTTGGGTAACCTTACAGGTTTTGGAACAAAAATAAAACTCATATTGTTTCCTAACTCCCAGTGTTTTGCAACACTTAGGACATCCTCTGTTCAGAGAATTCAAGTGACATTCTGTTTGAATATTGAATTTGTATTAAATGTTCCCTCCCTCACACAGATGCTATATGCTGGAGTTCAGAGTTAATTTCACTCCCTTCCCCAAAGTGCAGATATTCAGGAACATAACACACACAAAAAAAATAGTTATCTGACACTAATAACCTTATTTGAGCATGCAAAACAAAAGCAAAACAGTAAAATAAAGGAAGGGGATGGGGGTAGCAGTGAGGAAGATGACTCTCAGAGATTTGACACAGAGGTGACCTGCTTACTCCTCTGACTGCTGTGGAGCTAATTAAACACAGCATCTCTAGAAATAAAGTGCTGGAGAGAGAGAAAGTAGTCAGTTGCTCTCACTGCATATGTCACTTGGGATTATGATTATACCCATTGCTAAAAGGCAGTTGAATAAGCAAATGTTGTTTTGCAGGAAGTAGGAAAAAAATTCCATCTATCGTACTGTACAGCCAGACACGAAATGTGTAATTCTGGTAATGAGCACTGGAAGTATGAGCTATGTTTTAAGCCATTTGAGTTATATTTTAAGCCTCCCTTCCCCCACTGTTTAAAGAGAAGGGAAAATGATTTTATATAAGAAATGCATTTTGTTGATATAAGAGTATATCTCAGGCTTTATGCCGAAAATGTCTCGGTGTTTTAATGCTTTTGGGCTTTGTTAGTGTTGGGTTGGTGTTTCAGAACTCCGCCATCACTGGCCTGAGCCCCACACCCTGGTCAGTGCTCCTGGCCTGACAGAGGATGCCTGCAGGGAATGGGTTTGAATCCCAGATTTCGATTCATTTTTGCTTTTATGTTTCTGACGCCCACTTATTTTTTCCAAGAATCAGATGGGACTGCTACAAACCCCAAACCATAAGCATGACAGCAAGCTGCCTGCAGGCTCTCAGCGTCATCGCTGCTCTTTGAGGTGACACTCGTGCTCCTTCAAACCTGGGCTGTCCCAAGGGCTGAAGGCCACAGCAGGCACCAGGTACCATAGAGGAGCCGCCGTGATTTCTCCTCACGGTAGTGTCAGCTCCTTTTCCACAGAGAGGTCTTACAGAACGGAGCCGATGGGTACGGAGTGCGGCTTGCCGGGCTTTGCACGCCGGCCCGGCCCCACCACCGCAAACGCCCCTATGAGGGGCTCCACCCCGCCGGCCCCTGCTCTGCCTCACTGCCGCCACCGGAAGGGGTGCGAGGGGCTATAAATCAGCGGGCCCCCGCAGGTGTGTCCTGCTTCTGCTCCCGCCTCGTCCGGCCGCGGGAGCCTCGGCGCAGGGGTGGCTGCTCCAGCCCAAGGTGTGGAGGGGGGCAGTGGCGGGTGAGGGGTTTGGTTTCCTCCGGCGGGGCTGACAAGGGGCTGCGTGCCCCGGGGGGCGGGAAGGAGAGGCGAGGGGCTGCTCCTGGCGAGGGTGTCACGGCCGGGCTGGGCTGCGGAGCACACAGGTGGGTCAGAGGTGGTCTCTTCGTTTTTCCTGTGAGCAAGGCGTGTGGAGCCAGCGCCATGCCAGTTTCACCTCGCCTGGTTTACTTGCCCGTTACCTTCACCTGGGTCCCTGTGCGAGCAGCCAGCTCCGTAACTTCCTCCCTGCAGTGTCTCCAGAAGCGTGGCAGAGCCTCCAGCAGCCCCCGGCCTGGCTCTGGCAACACTCTGCACAGTGAACACCCCGGTGTTGGGGTCCCTGCCTGTGCTGGTTCCCCTGCTTGTGTGGGGGTGACTCCTGGTACCCACCCCCTGGGCAGCCCAGCCCGGCTCCTCTCCTCAGGTGAGGGGGGTACAGCTGAGGGGCTTCTGCACCTGGAAGCTCACCTGGCTTTTCCTTCCAATGACATCAATTAGTCTTAAAAACTCAAACAAAAAAAGCTGCAGTGTTTCCCTCTTCCTTTTTGTGTCACATTATTGTTGCTGAAACACTGAACTGGTGCATGATTCGGAGCAAGCTCCAAAGCTGTACCAGGGTTACAGAGGCAAGCTGCCTTGGTGCCCTGTGCCAAAGGCTAAAGCCTACAGACTTGGGGTTTTGTTTGTTTGTTTTACAAAGCAATACAAAGACACCTTCTCTGTTTCCCCATATGCTTCACTGCATGCACGGTGAGTTCAGGTCCCTTGACCTGGGGCGAGGAAGGCAGCCTGACTGACCTCGCTGTGCATATGCCTGGATCTCTGATACTGTGGGACTGTGGCCCAGCGTGTCAGGGGACACAGTGTGACATTTGAAAAAGTAGCAACAAATTGGTCCACAGCTGTGGACGCATCATGTGGAGACCAGACTTGCCATTCTGTGTGAGGGAAGGAATGTTTTTTGTGTTTCCCCTGAGCTAGCTCATTGAGATGAAATTGAAGCCTGTTTCCCACTTCTAAACGCTCTCTGATTCTGCAACTATTCTCAGCACCCTCCTGGGTCCTCTTCAAATACATATCTAAATCAAACAATCTCTTACCTCTTTGTTGTTCTCTTCCCCTGGCAGCATTTTTGCTCAACGGTTGTCCCCCATCGGCCCCCCTGTACCAGCGTGTCTTCCTTGTGTGTCTGTTATCGCAGATGGGGACAGTTCAGAGATCATCAATACAACTGCGGTGAGTGGATAGAAGAGAAGCGGGAAAGCAGATCAAGGGGGTGGTGAGAGTTAAAGATGTGCTGTTTAACTGTATTTCACATATGAAGCACAAAGACTAGGATTTTCCTTTTATCCCTTTTCTTCTCTCTTAATTCAGGAAATGGAATAGGGAAGAGAAGACCACCTCTTCCCATATCTTTGGGACAGTTGGTGGCTTTCTCTCTGTCCAGTTCACATAGGGGTTAGAGCTGCTGCTCAAGGGGTTATCCAGAACGCTCTGTACTCCTGCCATAGGCACCTTCTGTAGTGGATGTTCAGTTAAACCTTTGCCAGACAAACTCCATGTGCTAAAATGTTTTTCAAAAGGGTATTTTAGCAGTGTGTGCTTTCTTTAGCGGCTGCAGTGCAATAAAGATGTACTGTGACTGAAGTCTGAGGTCACCAGTGCCACCTCTTCTTGCTTCTGTCAGTGGATGGAGCTGATGTGTACTGAAATTGGGAAAATATTTTTTTTTCCATTTCTTAAAAAGGAGAATCTTAGTTTATGCCACTCATCTTCAGTACTGCCTTTAAGCAGGGAAGTACATTGCTTAGTCTTGGGTTTGTTTGTTTTCTGGCATCAGTGCTAAAAATTGAACAAGAAACCTGGAAACTAGGAGAGCTTGTAACTGCTACCTCTTCCTTTTTTTGTGATGTAAGATAATTCTGAATTGGAGTTAGGAAAATCAGTAGAAATACATTTTAAAAATAAATGGCAGTAATATGTTACTGTAGTAATTTTTTCATACTAAACTCATTTTTTAATAGCATAATGACTAAGATACACTCCTCATTTAAAACTTGTGCTGTAAGTGTTGAGGTGCTAGGCTGTACTTGGGTATCTTTGCTTGTGGTCCTTTTCTGCTGCATGTACAGCAGATTTCTTTATTCTTAGTGTGTGGTGCCTACAGATTGAGATGTCTGATGATATAACGCAAGCAGAAGTTTTAATACTTAATGAAAGGTCAAGTCCTATATGCAGAAACTACTGGCTCCATTATACAAAGAGATGACAGCCTGTCCATAGACCCTCTCCTGGGTAGGAATGAATTTTGTGTAGATTTTCTGTGCTAAACTCTTGCAGTTAGTGGAATAGCTCATCCAGCTGTGTGGTGAACGAAATTCTGAATGTCATTATTTAGATTGCTCAGAGAAATGTTTTCTTTGCTGTAAATTTTACCTGTCCAGGCTCTTGCAAGGAAACTACTTTTTGTTATATTTCTACTTTTTGATAAATGTACACTTTTCTGCACTATGTGCTTTCTGAATATAGGAGATATGGTGTTGCTCCTGTTGTGTGTGTAAATACCCTCTATATATGAAATCACAGGATAATAAAGTGGGGAGAGGGAAAAGATAAATTTTTTTGTTTAATTCCTTACTACAAGAGTGTTCCTGGACTACTTTTTCACAGGCTTTTCTGTTAAATCTTTCTAACTTTTACCAGTTTTCATTAACAGTGGTATGAATTAATTAATACTGCACTGCTGTTATATGTAGAAACTCAAAAGGTGCCTGATTGCCATTGAAGATATTCATACGCAAATATTCCATATTTTTGAAGTGGTTGAAATTCTGCTGAGGAGGTAGATCAGCCTCTGTTATACCACACAACAGATTTCTTTTATTTTAGATTTTTAATCTGTCAAGACAGCAGTACTTTTTCCCCCACTATGTACTAGCTGAAAAGCAGTTAAATACCGGAATGCAGTGCTAGCTTTGGTTTGTCAAAATTAGACATTTTCAAATAGGGAATTAATAGTTCACAGCTTTTGACTTGGTGTTGCCATGTGGCCAGAGGTGCTGTCAGGCCTGTGGCTACGGTCTCTGCTGGTTGTCTCTGCCATGTTGCAGGACTGGATGTGCTTTTTCCGTATAACTTGGTGAGGGGATGTGCTTCTGTCATGCTGTGTTTCTGTCATGTACTTTCTGTTGTATTTCAATGTGTGTAGATATCTCTGCATTGTGTGGCTCAATTCTGCAGGACCTGTGGCAGTGGAGAGGTCTGTTTAAGAGAGTAATGCACTAGCTTTAAAAAACCCCCAGAACTTGGCTTTTTGAAATAGCTCTCTGTGGAGAATGAATTTGTATTATTATTTTTTTTTAATAGTGTAAATTGTGGAAGGGGACTCTTGTATTCTTGAGCTCTCTTTGATGTTTACAGAATAAATACAACACAGCAGGAAGCTTTGACTTGAAAAGGTACAACTTCTGGGCTGTTGCAAGACTGAAAATATAATTTTAGGTTTGTTTTCTTCATTGAACCATTCTTTCTTGGTGGCGGACTTGCGTTGCTGAGTCTGAGTAGCGCTGGCTGACTTTTGAGCTATGCCCAGACTAGTGGCAGAATCTGCATGGCTTAACTCAGTTTATAATCTTTAAGGAGGCTTTGTTTTCCATCTAGATGTTTGTTTTGAGATATGTGGTATTTTGTTGTCAGTTGCTTGCATACATAAGATTACTTTGCTTATAAGCTGAGTAATTTGCTGGTGGGAAAGAAATATTCCAAAGATGACAAAGAGGTAATATTTCAGTCAGAAGATGAAACTCTGAACGTGTCTTTACACCATAAATGAATGGGTAGATGTTCATTAATGCGGGCTAAAAATCTCCATCTGATGCATAGCAAAAAAAAAATCTCATTATGGGTCAGTTTTACAAGCTACTGAAAATCTGAAGAATTTGAAATGAAGCTATCAATGTAAGTAGATGTGTCCGCTCTTGTAGGGGATGTGATTGCAGATGTTCATAGGAAGAACACTAAAATTGTGTCCTGATACAAATTTTTATAAACCTTTCTGCATACAAGATGAAACAAATAAGGTAATACTCTTGTTTCAGTGGTCATCACATTTGACTCAGCTGAAAATAGTGTTTTAAGACAGTATTATAATACATGAGAGCATTAGATTATATGGGTGGGGAAATAACTTTCCCATCCTGTGGAATCTGTGTTCTGAAAACTTTTCCTGTTCAACAACAGAATGAAACTGGAGCCTTTCAAAATCAGAGTGTATTTTCTTTGGTTTTTGCTTATTTTAAATTGCACTGTAGGCAAGGAGCACAGAAACAGCATCAAAACAACCCTGCACTTGAGGCTCATGGAGCCTTGGGATGTTGGGCATTCAGATTTTAAGTTCTAGTCTGAATTGTGCACAGCGTGGGGATTTAGGAGTATGTCAGGTATTCAGAGTGGCAATCTGCTAGATTGTAAAGGTTAGATTCAAAGTATTTTTATTTTTATTTATTTTTAAGGCCCCATGGTCTCTCTCGTTACTGCTGTTTGTGAGACAAACAGACCATATTTGTGGGTTATGTGCTTCTTTAAGCCCTATGTGTGTTCATCCATAAGGAATGCCTGCAGTTGTGTACTGCACAAAGCTCAGCCTGTCGTCTTGCTGTATCTCTCCAGTGACTCACTATATGCCCAGCAAGACTTGAGAAGCTTTGCAACCATGGTGTGAAAAAGGAGGGCTGAGAACAGCAATGGTATGGGTTTAACTTCTAAGCAACTGCTGAGAAGATTGTGGGTTGTAGCGGCTGTCAAAAAATATCCCTTCTCCTTTGGGAAGTTTGATCAAGTGTGAAAAAAGTATCAACTTCTCAGGAGGAGAACAAATATTCAAGGGGGAGAGATTTGTTTACTACTTGAATAAACACAAATAATCAGAAACTAAAACATCTTATTGGAAATATTGTGATGGTTCCATGTACAAATAATTGTTTGTTGCATCAGATTCTGTGGTCAGAATATGCTTACTGTGGTACTTTGTGGCTTCCCAGGATTGTGAAGTACAGTCTGTGTAGGGATACTGGAACTTAATTTACACTAATAGCTGTTTTCCTTGCTCTAATTTAGAAAGAACTAATTAGATAGGATCTTTTGGACAACAAAATCCTGTTTTGCTGCCATTAAACACTAGACCCAGTTTTTAGTTTTTAAAGCAGTCTAAGAACAGGATGTAAAAGCAGGAAAAGAGCATTACTGAAGCAGTAATGTGGAAAAAATCCAGCATGCAGGAGCAGCACTTCTGTTTATAGTGAAAGGATTATAACAAGTAAGGCATGTGTGCTGCATGACTGAAGATCAATATGAATTCCATCTCCTGACAGGCATATTGATCCTGAACACGTACATCACTCGTAATCTCCCTGCTGGCAAATTAAAGTATAAAAACTGGGATGGCAGGACTCTGAGTTAGGAGATTAAAGAAGAAAAATGTTAAGTACACACTTCTGATCCTTGGGATGTGAAAAGGACAAGGTCATCTGCTGTTGTGGCCAGGTTGAGTGTAAGATCTAAGTGACTCATGCACCTACCCATGTAAAATATTTTGGTATATATCATATAATCTTCCTTTCCATTAAGCAGAACTGAATCATTTTATAAGCAGCTTGAGTTTAGTGTATCAGTCAAAGATTGATTGTGCCTAGAAACTGTGTGGAATCCTAAGCTGCCTAGGTTTCAGAGGACTTGTATTTATGAGTTTTTAAGAGTTGAGGAGATAGTAAGAAAAATACTGAGACATTTCTATGAATTGGTGATTCCTGTAGTGTGTTTTTTTGTTTGTTTGTTTCAGAAAGTGACATTCAGTGAAGAGCAAAGGTGTGACATGCTTTTTAGTACTAGTCTTTCCACTTTAAAGGAACTGGTAATACCAGCAGAAAGAATTGGCTTTGCATATATCGGTGTTATTCCATGAATAAGACCAAATGACATCTCTGATCTTTGAGCTGGTTGTGACTAGTTGTGCAGTTCACATGGATGGATATAAGCAGGTAAGTACCTGTGGTGCAAACACAGGTACTTAATCTTTTGTAGAAAATAAGGAGGTTTATTATAGAACTTAAAACCCTTTCTTTCCTAAACCAAGCTAACCTTGCTCCAGGAAATGGCTTTCCAAGACAAACTCCAGGGATGTTCACTGACTGTGTTATGAGTCTATAGGCGAAAACAAAGTGTTGTTGGGTGGGAGCCCTGGTGCAGGACTTGAGCAGTGTGCTTCATTGTTTCTCTGCTCAGAGTTATTCTCTTATCCCCATTTCACAGGAGGGAGTCAGATGATGAGATTTTGTCAGTGCAGTACTTAAAAAGAATGTGGTGGAGACATGCAGTGACTGACATGTGGATGGTATTGGAAGGGTCCACAGGTTGCTTTGAATAAGAAGTTTAGTGGCATTTCATACTGACATGGAGTCATGCTTGTATGATTCCCATTGAGCGGCATGAGCAGGGTCTAGTTGTGGTTCCCTCCTCGCTCTGTATTTTCTTGGTGATATCTATGCTGGTCTCTGGAGAGAATGTCTTCCTGTGCTGTGTTGATACATTGTCTTCCTGAATGTGAATTATTCAGAATGTGAACCATTTGGGAACTAGTCATACAAGGAGAAACAAGCTCACTTGGATATTCACCAAGCAGAAGTACTGAAAGCAAAGCCTAACAGTTCTAAAAATTTCAAAGCTTGTGACGTTACTGTGAACTAGCTGATACTGTGTGACGCTTGTGTAAAAGGACATGGAAGATGAAACATGAGCATCGTTCAAAGATTTTTAAAATTTAAATTTTTATCAGACCAGTCCCACAGCTACCCAGCCTTTTGTGAAAACTTAAATATTGTTAGTCAAAAATGAGGGTTGGGATGTCATCCCTCTGGCAGGGAAGGAGAAAGGAGGAGGGGAAGGAGAGGAGCTGGGCTTGCTGCTGTTGCTGCCACAAGTGGTGGGATGGACAGGCGTGTGAGAGCAGCTGGCTGTGACAGCAGCAGTGTCCCCAGCTGGCCTGGCTCCCAGGAGGCAGGGCACAGGTGAACAAGGTTGATTTGCTACTCTTGGTAGTCTGCTTCCCTTGCCTACCTCTTGAGGTATTCTGATGTTTTGTGTTCTAAATTGTCAAAGAAAGGCCCTTTATGATTAGAGAAGTTTTCCACTGACTGCCATCTTGAACGTGGCCAGCTTTTCAGGACGTCTGCATGGACTATGGCTGTAGCTGCCCTGCTTAAGTCCTGAATCTGAATACCTCTACAAGGTATTTGCTGAAAACTGGCTTGCTGGAAACTGGGGGTGAATGATTCACTGCAAGATGCTGTTTAATGATTCTGCCAAGAGCAAAAGGGAAGTTGAGAACACAGAAAAATGAGGGATGTCAGGAAGTATAACTGTCACCACACCTCTGTAATGTTGGGGGGTTTTTTCCGGCTCTGTGGAGATGAAGATGTCTTTTGTTCATATCTCAGCATTTATTCCCAAGCCAATGTCTAAGGAGATTACTGAAGTAACTCTTGAGCAGGAGTTTATCTGTAGTACATTAATTCTGTGAACATTCATTCTCTCAATCCAGAGGTCTCTGTCATTAGTATTGGATAGTTTTTTATTTGTTTATGTTTGTAAAACAGCATTTTAACATCATTCATTAAGTACCTAGGTTAAGAAGCTTCTGACTTATGTTGCTGTTATACAGATCTCATCTTGCTTTCATTGCTCATGTTGCAGCATGACATTTTACTTAGTAAATGATGTTCGGCATTGAGATTCTGTTTTCTTTTGGGGATGGGGGAGAAGGCCAATCAGTTTTATTAAGCAGGGCTATTTCAGATTAAAATCTTCAAGTCTGACACAGATGGTAAATGACTACCAGTTAGTTTCATTGCAGTTTAACCTTTCCAAGCTATTGCTGAAATGAGATTTTTAAATGAACTTTAAAAATGCATTGTAATCTGCTGTTTGGTATGAGCCTTAGACTTGTATCTCATCACCTGAAAGTTTTCCCTTGTGAGTGGGGGATCAAAAGTATGGCACTGCCCTTGCTTTGACTTATCATTATTAAGGATATAGCTAAACTAATTTCCAGTGCTTTTCTGCATGTGTGGCTGAACAAAATACACAGAAGTTCAAATGGATATGTGAAACGACTTCACTTCTGTATCAAACCCTCTATGCAATCTGTTGATTCATGAATAATGTACTTGGTGCAAAAAATGTATTCGAAACATGATTGATTTTGCAGGAAGGAATTGCTCAAGAAATTAATCTGGGAGCATTTTTGTGAAACTTTTATCTGCGATCATAATTTTATTAAGGAAGGTCAGTTAGCTGAGCATTCTCATGACTTGTGCTGAATTTCCTATTGTCCTCATGCTTCTGTTCCCTTTTTTCTCCATAGTAAATTAATGTTTTTTTTTTATTTCCATACTATTAATTACAATACGTGCTGGTCCCCAGAAGGACTATGTTACTATGCTCTTCACCAGTGCCCTCTCTGTGGCAAGTAGGCAGTATCTCGCCTTCAACAAAGTGAAGAGCTGAAAGAGGTGCTTCCAAAGGGCCTTGGCCATCACACCTCAGCTGCTCCTGGACAGAGCAATGCCTCCTAAAAGTATGGGAAAATACTAGGCTGCCACACTAACAGAGAACTAAAACATGAAGCAAATACTCACCTGTGAATCAATGTGTTGCCTCACCTGAGAAGGAAGTAATGCAGATTTTTTAATAGTTAGCAATTCTTCACACAGAGGCAGTTGCAGCAGGAGGGATGATTGACTTGAATATTCATATTTTTGGAAGTAGTTTTTTTCTTCCTTGTTGGCAGCCCTGCGATCAGGATGGTGCCATTTATGTGAAAGTAAGAAGCAGCAGGCGTTTCCTAATTGGCTTATAGGTAACTGGAGTAGAAAACAATTAAACATGGACAGGTATAATAACAGCCATCTATCAAAACTAATGGTTCTGTAAGCTTGATAGCTCTGGGTGTCCTCTTGGTTCCTTACTTGAATTTTAACAAGGGTTGGTGAAGAACTCTCTCAAAGCTGAGATTACACTTTAAATATTTCTCAGTAAGATGGCAGTGAACTGCTTGTAATGTAATGTGTATCGCCCAGTCAGCTGTGAATTCTAGTTTTTAGTGGTCAAAATCAGGCTGTGTGTGTCGTGGTTAAAGTGTAATGAGAATGGCTAACCTGCTGCTGGGAAGTGGCATGGACTGTGATGGAGCTGAAGGAGGTTATGGATTGTAGCAACCCACGAGGCAACGCTGTGCTGCAGTGCACAGGAAAGTCTAGGCTCCTGCCTCAGAAGGCAGAATCAGGGCACCAGAGGAGATGGGAATGAAAAAGCAGCGTTGGGGATGAGGAAGAGACAGAGGAGGGAGCCTGGGATGCAGACGGGGCCTTCACTTGGACCAGGGGACAAATTCTACCTCTGGAGCAAATCTGACTCCTGTGCCTCCCTTACGTGGTCTGTGGAAGGACAGGCACCTTGTTATGTTTGTTAACAGGCAGAACAACTCCTGGTTCTTGAAGTATGTGCTTCCCACCAGGAAGTTAATTTATTAGAATACAGCAAAATAAGGTCAATTCTTCAAAAACTGAACAAGGAAGCTTGCTTGCTGGTTTGCTTTCGTATTTGCCAGTAAGATTAAAACATCTTTCAGAACCAGACAGAATTGAAGTATATTAACTTAATTGGCATGTTATGGAGATTAATAAAGTCTAATGCTTGGAGGTTGTAAGTAAATTTAGAGTTTATTATGACTGTTAATCAGAATTAAAAAGTTATGAAGGAATTAAAAAGCTCTAAGGAAATTTCAATGCCATAAGGACTCTTCTACTCATATAAACCTTTGGTATAAACTTACTGCTGATATATCAACTTGTTATAAAAATGTAAATGAGGACTGTATTGGTACTGCAATATCCTTTTGGCATTAATTTCTTATAGGTTCTTGCTAGAAGGTTGTCATTTGGACAGTGACTATGCCAGCAATGGGATGCCTTCATAGTTACCTGAGGTTGCTTCTGAGATCCTTAACTCAACCCTGTGTGTCCCAGAGCATAGAGAACAGCCCTTGGGATTGTTGCTTTGTTTTATTTTGTTTCTTAATTCCCAGCATTTTTTTTTTAAAGATTCAGATAGGCTGTGGCTGTTTTGAGTTTGAAACAGGGAGAAGTTATCACCTGATGGTTAAAACCAGAGTTCAGTTGTGGGCTGAGAAAATGTTAAACCTTTCAGAGATATAGGGCAAGACATGTTTACTTTTCAAATCTACTACATGGAGTATAGGTTTTTATTGTGTTGAGAGGTTCTGTTCACATCTAGATCTACAGCACAAAGGAAATATTTAGCTTTACTTTGCTCTCCAAGTAGGCTGTTAGGAACCCATATTGAGGGCACAGAAGTGAAAAGCACTTTTAGAAGTCTGATCATTAATATTTCAAAATATTCAAATTTTTTCAATTCCTTCTTTGATATGCTAGTGTATAAATTGTAAGATCAACTTTATTTGTGACTAATTCCACAAACTGTGGTGGAATTATGCCCAAGGATAAACTATCCCTAGATGTTTAATTACGTAATTTCTAAACAGAGATGCTTTCTGAGTAAGCCTATAAAATCTGTTAAAAGCAGTGCAGAGGTAAGTGTTGCTCATTGTTTTGTGCTGAAAGTGCAAAAGTAGTCTCCTGAGTTCCTCCTCCCTTGCCAGTTTTGTTCCTACTGTGTGTACAGTAAATTTCATAAAATATTAACCTATGGTAAATATTTAATACATAATTTATTTGCATTATATAAGTTCACTCTTCAATATATGAAGTGCTTGAATAGATAGTTATATAAATATTTTAAATTAACAAATATATAAATATTTAAATGATAAATATAAATATTTTAAATGTAGGTACAAGGGCCATATTCTCCCTTTTTTTTCTTCAGAGTTGAGTAAATATAATTGCTGACAGCGCTTTACTCTGCCATTTTGAAGTAACAGCCTCAGCCAAAGTAATGTATGTTTTCACTCACTTCAGTAAACTTTAGATGAGATCAGTAAATATAGTAAGTTTCAGTATCAGGTAAAGACAAAAAAATATATTCTGGTTTTATATATTTAATAGAATTTGAATATTAGGAAGGGACAGGGCAAGTATTAGCTTAAATTTAAAAATGAATTAGTTTTAACTCAATTCATTGAATTGTAAGGGCAATACAAATTGTCGTGGTTTAACCCCAACTGGCAACTAAGCACCACACAGCTGCTTGCTCACTCCCACCTCCCTGCTGGGATGGGGGAGAGAATCAGAAGAGTAAAAGTGAGAAAACTCCTGGGTTGAGATAAAGACAGTTTAATAGGGAAAGCAAAAGCTGCACACACAAACAAAGCAAAACAAGGAATTCATTCCCTACTTCCCATTGGCAGGCCGGGGTTCAGCCCTCTCTAGGAAAGCAGGGCTCCATCATGTGTAACGGTTACCTGGGAAGACATGGCAGCATTCTGAATGTCCCCCTCTTCCTTCTTCTTCCAGCTTTATATTGCTGAACATGGTGTCTTATGGTATGGAATAGCCCTTTTGTGAGTTGGGGTCAGCTGTGCCCCCTCCCAGCTTCTTGTGCACCCCCAGTCTACTTGCTGGTGGGGTGGTGGGAGAAGCAGAAGAGGCCTTGACTCTATGTAAGCACTGCTTGGAAATAACCCAAACATCTCTGTATTATCAACACTGTTTTCAGCACATACAAAACATAGTCCCATACTAGCTACTATGGAAAAAATTAACTCTATCCCAGCCAAAACCAGCACATTCTCCACTTCTTATTCCATACCATTTGTCATGCTCAGGTCCCACACTATCAAATACCTCCTCATTAACCCCCACCCACCTTTGATATATCCTTTGATATAATACACAGTTACCATTCCCCTACTCCATGGACCACCCCTGTAAAATGTCCACAAAATGTTCATTGAGTTCATTCAGTCCATGACTTTGGGCTCCATCTGTTATGGTGATCACTCAGGACAGGAGAGGTGGTGTGTTGCGTGGAGTTACTGGGTACCAAAGCCAGCTCAGGTCAGGTCACTGCTGCACTTGCACTGCTTCTTGAAAGGTTTGTCTTCCACTGGTTCAGGTACTTCCTGTTATAGTAACTCCTATAACGTGCAACTCAGGTCCCAGGTTACAAAAGTTTAAAGATATTTCCATTAAATCTCCAGCCCTGGTTGTTCTGGACCAGACCATAGGGTTTAACATAGCAATGAACTCTTCCCTGTGCCCCAGCTCCGACTTGGACTTTTGCACAGCTCAGTTTACAGAGGAGCATGGAATGAGTTTGTGTAATGCAGCTTCCCATCTCCAGCCACTCCTGCTGCAGAGGTGGGGGAATTCAGCTGGTTGTCTTGGTTTGGGCTGACTACAGATATTTTCAAAGGGCAGTTCTCCAGGTAAGTCTGGGATATGCTTTACCTGCAGACATGCAGAAGCTTGGTGAATTTTGTCCTATTAAAGATGCACATCAGAGTACCCCTGTGATATAAATAGTATTTTTGTTTTCACTTTAGGTAAAGAGTGGCAAACATGCTAAATGATCTCCATTTTGGTTGTGTTAAAGATTATGGCTCTTCTCATTGCTTCATGCTTTCTTGGTATACTGCTTTAACATATAAGCCCTTCTTGTGGCCAGTGGCAGATTGCAAGTCACAGCTGAATTATGTGCTGCCATGAAGGTCTTGAGTCCCTTGCAGTGTCAAGGATTTTGTAGCTCAGGAACTATAGTGCAGCTTTGGAGTTCTGCCTGTCTTCCTTCTATGGAACCCAATAGCTGCATCCCTGTGCCTTCTATTTCTACTACCGATTTAAAATGCCTCCTACCTTACAAGGGAGGTAGGTTTTTTTTTTTTATTCCTAATGGCTGTGGATTTTATATGATAGCACAATATAAAGACTGAAGTGCGTGTGTGTTTTTTGTTCTTCACTTGTGTTGTTGGGGTGTTTTGTGTGTTTTGTTTTTTTGCTTTTAAATTTTGTTAGCATAAGAATAGGCGAAATGCAACAAGATCCAACACTTGTGAGTTTTCAGGTGTTGAGCTGCTTTTTAATTTGGAACAGTAGGAGAAGTGAGGGATCTGACTAGTGTTTTCACTTTTTTGAATGCTTAGTTTGTAATATTGCTTCAGCTAGGAAGATCTAGTGAGTGGCAAAACCCTTGTTAGTTAGGTTTCTAAGACCAAATGTAATCTTATCTAAGAGTTACTCTATACTTCTCTACTACTACCTAGTTGACATAGGGAGAAGCTGTAATACCAGCTATTTCTTACCATGCCAAGATTTGTCAGTGCTGCTTTTCTTAACATTTGCACATAGTAAAATAAAACTTAGAGTATTAAGCCTGTTCTATTGAACAAAATATTTTGTTTCTATTGAAAATATGGCCGGATCAGTCTTCTAGCTTGTATTTTTCTATGCAATTAACCCTGCAGGCTACTGATGAAGACGAGTATACCATTATGAATTGTAAAAATTACAAGGAGACATTAAAAGCTAAATTCGATAAACTAGGTTAAAAAAATATAATGTGCAAAAGGATATTAGACTTAAAAAGCAATGGGGCATACTTTTTTTGGTCAGCCTGGCATGGATTGGTATTTTATCTGTCTACATGAAACTTGTCAAAACAGGCAAAAGTCCAGTAGAAATTCTGGGATGCTCAAGAGTTTGAATGCTTTAGCAGTTGCACCTAAAATAGGCGTATAACTTAAAGAGGAGGAAGTGATCAATGCATTTGTAAATGAGACAGGACAGCTGGTTCATCATTTCCTGGAGGAAACAGCAAATGCTATTTGGAGAACTCGAGAAGATGAGAAACTTGTATGACAATATAGTTGTTTATAAGCCCTGTCATTCGTGGTGGTTGAATTATTTTTCTTCCCTTTTTTTCCCATTTTAATGAAAGTTTCTTTTTCAAATAATGTGATATGGAAAAAACCAAGTCATTTAGTCTGGGGCTAATTTGAACTACAATTATATAAGCTGTCAAACAGTTAAAAACTGGGAAGTTTCTGCTTGACTTTAAAGATGCCCCTTATTAACGAGTCTAAATTCCTGTTCACTGTCCAAAAGCAAAAGCGATGAGCTGTGAATAACTTATAATTTCTAATTTTAAATAAATCCAGTTCATTCAACTCTTAAAAAAACCCCAACAAAACCAAAACAACCCTGCCCCCCGCCCCGCCCCAGAAGCTAACAAAGTTTATCATCAGATGAGAGAACAAATTTGTTTTTGTGGCATGAAAAAACTTTTTCAAATGCATTATGCTGAGTTTTGATTGCTTTTGTTTAAGCAGAGGCCAAACAAAGTACAAAGTCAAACTTTCCTGCTTTGAACTGTACTAGACAGCTTTTAGGAATAGCTCAACATTTGCTGAAAGAAACCTTTGTTGTGTGACAACTTATTGTGTGATAGGAATGGCCTATTTGGCAAAAAAGAACTATCAAATATACAGCTGAATCTTACAGGTGCTTCCATCAAAACTGTGTTGGTACTTCAGTTACTTTCATGATGCAAATGTATTATAAAATATGTTTTTATGGGAGTGCTGCTGTGTGGATGGTAATCAGTATGTAGGCAAGAAGGACTTGTGCAGCCAGACAATCTTAATGGTCTACGTAGAGGACAATCTGGACTGCATACTGTATGCAAGGAAGCTGTGCCATGTTTGATATTTTCCTTAGTGATAAAAAAAGTCAAATGCACTTATTTAAGGTCAAATTAGACAACACGTGGACTATTATGTTGAAATGTTTGATCTCTTGAGCAGTTTGGCCTGGATCTCCTTCAGTGTGGCATGTGTTAGTGAAGGTTCATGAAGGAGAAACCTAGATACTAAAATTGCTTCAGGGTACTTTGGGATTGACATGTGTCGGGTTATGAGTAGCAAAATCCCAGACTAAAGTCTGATGGTTTCAGTACCAAGACACAGGTGTATCTAGAAGTGGTAACAAATTGGTTTGGTGCACATATGGCAATGGTGCATGTATGGGATATACACTTTTTATCAATCTTACTGTTTTATAACTCCTTCATGTGCACACTTGGTGATGTTTGATTATTTTGTTTTATTTATATTCTAGAGTAGAATTGGAAAAGGAGTAGTAAGGGAGAGCAATTAGATTGGCTCCTAAAATATAGCATGGGCAGGTCAAGTTGAATAAAACTTACTACACAAATTTACTCTTCTGTTTGCGAATTGTACGCAAGTAAAGTAGCATGTGCTTGAATGTGAATCAGTGGAAATGACCTGCTAGCTGCACTAGTAAAGAACAATTGTTCATAACAGTTCATTGCAAGTATTCAAAACTTAAAGATGGATTGCTTAATTTTGCTAGATTTTTATTCCCCATTTGAATAAGCAAAAGTGCTTATATCTCATAGCAGGGTCCTAATTTGAATTATTAGCTGCATGAGCTACTTTGATTTTTTTTTTTTTTGAGGTTTGCTTCCATGTGCTTAGAACTTATTTTCATAGCTTTCCTGACTGCAAAATGAATAGACTGGAAAATTCATAGCTGGTGAGAATTAGAGACACAACAGCAAAATGTAGTTAGGTTGGTTTTGTTTTTAGACACAAACACTTGTTTTGAGTAATCCCTGAGACATAATAAAGCTGTGTGGAGGTAGAAAAAGTTTAATACAGTATATTTTGTAAGGTTTCCTCCCTGTGAATTAGATGTGTGAACTTTTAAGGTGGTTTACTCCATCTGTTACTCATATTCTCAATGATTCCAGTCCTTGCAGCAGGTCAGCTTTTTTTGCAAATAGTAGATTGGAATGTGGAGGAGTTTTCAGTCTACACAGTTGTCCTTGGCTTATTTAGGCTTTGGTCAAGTGTTAGTTTGCTGTATAATCTGTCCTCTGGCTTAGCTAAAAAGATGCAGTTTAGAGCATGCTTTTGGGGTAAAAAAAAATAATAGTTTCAGTAAAGCAGCAAGTACCATATTTAATATATGGGCTTTCCCAGATGCCTTGGTTTTCCCTCTTTTATTCGTGAGAGGAACCTGAGTAATATGACAGTAACAATTGCAGGACCTCCTCTTGGAGACATAAATTTATATTGGAAGGGAATTTGAGTGACATTAACATATGAACAGTGTATTATGCAACATTGGCCGGAATTCACTAGCTCTTTTATCTTTGAACTCCTCCAATCCAAAGTGTGATAGGAATACCTTTTTCTTCCTACCTCTCTCTTTTTTTGCTTGAATACTGTTTGATTCTGTAGATGTTAATTCTGTAGTGAAGACAACTAGGCTGCTCCAGGTTATTACTCTATTATGCAAGAAAGTGAAGAATATAATCTCCTTTTTGAGAAGGAGGAGGAAGGGAAGCAAGATGAGAAAGTCAATAGATGACAGTGTAATTCATCAGATCTAGAGAGATGCTTTTTTAATTACAGCTTGCTTGATTGGAGTTTGTTGAAGCTGATTACTTTTTTCCTCATGAGTATTAGTATTCTTCTTATTTATAAGTTAAATGGACTGCACCTTATCATTTTGAACAAGAATCAGTGGCAGCAGATCCCACAAAGGAAATCTAATAGGCCTCAACTTACTGAGATGGTGCCAAGTACACGTTGTGCAGTAGTGTCCACAGGGATTATCCAGATGCTTAAACTTGCCTAAATATCAAATTGAGCATACTCAGAACTAGGCTTCAAATTAGCCTGAGAGTGTATCAGTGGAAAAAACGGTTTTCCTCAGCCAGGAAAGTATTTCAAGTTCAAAGAGCTGCTATTTCACAATAGCTGACAAGTATTTCTTGGATTACTCTTCAAACTACCAAACATTGTCCTTTGAGCTAAGATGCACTTTTAAAATCCAGATTCTACACAGATTTCATTCAATGGTTTAATCCCTTAGCATAACTGTAAATTGGGTACTCACAGGCATATATTAGAAGAACTTGTTTGTATCTGGGAGTGTTTGAGACCTTTTTTGTTTTGGTATAAGGTGTAGGTTAGCCGATTTTGTGTAGATTTCTGCAAGGTAAACAAAAATACTTTCTTTTTGTTCTCTAGTGAAAGACCTGATAGTTGAGCAGCATGAAATATAAATTAAATCTGTACCTTCAGTGCAGACTTGGAAGTACTTTAAATGGAAAAAGAGTAAGTAAAAAAATGAGGGAGCCTCTTTACTGCTGTGGAGCTCCATGTTTTTAGCCAGTGCGAAATATCTGTCAAATAGCACAGTGCGGTCAAATTGCTGTCATTATTAGATTGCAGCTCTGCAGAGGTTTATGTTCAGAGGTTCGAGTTGTGGTTATAATTTAGAAAAAAATGATGTTTCAGGAGTCCAGTTTATTGCCAAGTGCTTCAGAATCCTTTGGGAAAAGATCTTTGTACCACTTACCCAAAGTAGTCTATGTATGTGCTTTAGAGGGGGATGTTGTGATGACAGTAAGACAATAAAAACTGCTTGAGGGAATCAAGCCACAGAAAAATTAAGCTCTCTTGGAAACAGCTAGGTGAGAACTTCACATTTCTCCTTAGCCCATTCTTGTACAAAATGGCTATTCTTCTTCCACTTCAGAGAAAGCTAGCAATAAATTTTTGTAGCAAAATGAAAGGATGATGAAAACACTGCCGGTAGCCAGATCTGCCACCATGGAACTTCAGGAAAGCAGAGCAGTGCATCAGATAAGTGTTACTGCACCAATGCTGCAAAGGTGTCTGTAGACTTCTTGCATAATTTGAAGCACTGCTAGCACCTTCAAAGTGGAAGCAATTAGTAAATACAGTGTAAAAGGGAGAACAACAAGCTTTTATTAATACATTTATACAGCATTTTATAGAATTTCTATAGGTTATTTACTGTAGTTAATTTAAAGGAAGGGAGTAAAATTACATTTCTAAAAATATTTCTCTAACAGGGAAATAAGAAAGAGAAGCTATTTCAGCAAGGATTCCCTCTTGAAGTTGCTTCTTGATCATGTATTATTGTCTGGATGGCTGTGTAGGGACTGATTCCTGAAAGCTCCTGGGAGAATGAAGGTTATTGTGGCAAAGGCAGAGTTCCCCCACGCAAAAACTTGTCCTCAGCAAAAGGACTGCTGGTGAGCTGCACAGCTGAAGGATTCTCAGTCCCTTTGCTCTTTTCCTTCTCCCACTTTAAAGGAGGAGAATGCAGCACACAATAACTTTAAGGAAAGATTTGGTTTAATTTTCAGAGTTAATCACTCTTGGTTGTTTTGACACAGGGGAGGAACTGGGAGAATATATGTGACCTGTACATATATGGTCATGACATGGATGACAATGATATAGTGTCCTAGGTGGGCAGCCCTGGTACTTCCATCACATGTATGATCTTTACTTTGTGGTCTGTCATTCTCTCCTGATAGCTAAGTTTGCCTTTTACAACTGTGGATTGCACTAGTCAGGCACTATTTTCTTTGGATTTTATACTTTTTTTATGAGCTTAGAAGCAGTATTTGATGCTGCTGCTATTTAATTAGTGCCTGTGAAAAACGGATTGTTTACAAGAGAAGATTTAGTGTGGAGAAGATAGGTTTGGTTCATGCCAATTGCCATTTCTTTGGTCTCTGTTCACCTCTTCAGACTGGCTGAGAATAACACAAGAAAAAGTGCATTTGCATTGTACCTAAAGTACATGTGGTCTTAGGTCATTAGTGAGTTGGGTCAAATAAGTCTGCCCTACTGTACTGCAAGGCTGTGATATATGGGTGCTGTGATATACTGCACGACAGAATTCTGAGCAGATATCTTTGTTGTTTATATTACACTGATGTGCCATGCATGCTTAACACTTAGCTCCTCTCAGGAGCTTCTCTGGTATTCTGACCTCCACATACTCCAGAAGCCTTCAAGGCATTGACTAAATTGTAATTTCTTATTTTCCTACAGTAATAAAATACCTTCTTGCTTTTTCTGGTGCTCGATCTCTCCTTTGAAAGTTTGATAGTAACCCATGGGCAACTTGAAGGAAATTTGCTGGAATAAGTAAGAAGGAAAGATGATGCCTACTGAGGCCAGACACTGTGGCTCCCTTGGCTGCTATTTGCATGTTCTTTCTGCACAAACTAAGATACACCTGATTCTGCTTCCTCCTGCACTGAAGGCCAACATCACGTGCAAAGCCAATGAGGAATGCATACTTTTTCAGTAGTTTCGTGAGATTGACCAGACCTGATTCCAGTCTGGAAAGAAAAGAAGGGAGAAGGTGCATCAACGTAACAAAGCATCCTTAGAGGGACTGTTATATGTATTTGTCAGTTGAAAGAACAGTTCTGTTCTGCTCACAAATCCTCAAGGATATTTTCTTCCTCTTGTGTTATAGAAGGATTGAGAAACCAGGATGCAGTGTTGTCTAGTATAGTGTAAGAGGAATAGAACTGCTTAGTCTGACAGGCCTCTTACAGCAATATGAACAAAGTGCTAATTACCAACCCCTTTAGGGTCATATTAGTCCTGGAACTGCAGCTGCTTATATTAGTATTGAATTTAGTTAACTCCCTTTGTAGAGATAGGCATGGAGAGGAAACATTGTAATGTCAGTAGTAAAAGATAAAACAGTTTTATTGATCATGGGACAGGCCAAATCATCATTGGTTTTGTGAAATCTTCAAGTGGAAAAGATGCTCTGAATACCAATCACACCTGGGAGTTCTTACTCTCTAAAATAAGGGATCTGGATTTAGGAGGAAATTGTATTTTATAACTGAGTGCAGTCCTAGGAGAATGAAATACAACAAACACAAACATAACCCTGTATAAAAACTAGATAATGCAAGCTATAGTCTTACTGACAGTCTGGGGTATCTATGTGTAGATCAAGAAACTCATGTTTTCAGAAGATGAACTTTATATGTGTCTGGAAGTACCCTTTGTGCTCTACAAGCAGATGTGTAGGAGAGGTGTCACTAGCACAGGCATACTGACACTGGCACAGTTCTCATAGTGTGCATGCACAGGGTATTGGCAGAAAGACTTTTCCAGTTTAGAACTTGAATTTCCTCTTCAGAGGGTAGAAGTGAAGTTAAGGGCTTCTGGTGAAGCTGTGTCTATATTCAGGGGTTTCCCTGTATGGCTGCCAGCAGCCATGGGATTACCTACTTGTATGCCTTGCTTCCTCTTCCTCCTCTAAGCTCATCCTCAACAAAAGATATGTTAGCAGAGGTTTGTAGTGTTGGTTGTTTATCAATGGCCTTTACCTTCCTACTGTTTTTATTTCTATCACAGGCAGAACTTTGTAAGGAGCAATAGGTATCAGTGGCAGGAGACAGCCAGCTATGCAATAGTTCTAAGTAATAACTTGCTTCCTATCAAGAAGTCATTGTTGTATGGATTATTGCTCTTTTTCAGAAAATTGTTAACTGTCAGTCCAGCTGCCATTATCTAAAATTATAAAATGCATGTAATACATTGATGCCTTTTTGGTTGGGTGAACCTTCTTCAACAGGCTATGGAGAAACTCATCTTGTTACTTCTTATTACTCTTTTGCACTCCTTTGCCATTAGTCCTGAGCTGCTTTGAAGCCTAACAGTTATCCCTTCTAATGCCTTAGATTCCTCAGAGAATCATCAGGTACACTAAAAATAAACTATTTGTGGGAGAGCTTGTCTTGTTTATGTACTTAATCAGTTGCTATATGAGGTGTATTTAAAATCATTGGAGTTAAGTGCTTTGTAGAATGGGAATAGGCTTAAAAAACACTTCAGAAGAAAATGTTTGGTTTATCCCAGTTTAAGTTCTCAAGAATCTTGATGCTCTAAAAATGATGTTTAGGTTTTTGCATTTCTGTAGTGTTATAGTGAAGACCCTGAATAAACGTT
>NW_010311317.1:0-38476 GCF_000700745.2 Antrostomus carolinensis | reverse complement strand
GTCTCCTTCTCTGGAGCCATTCAAAACCTGCATGGATGCCTTTCTATGTGATATCATTTAGGTTCCTGCTCTGGCAGGGGGATTGGACTGGATGATCTTTCTAGGTCCCTTCCAATCCCTAAGATTCCGTGTGATTCTGTGATCTTCTTCGTAACTACAGGAGCTGTATGACTGGGAAGAAAACTCCAGAAATACCATGGTCTTTCTCTAGACAGCCTAATCTTTCTTGAAACAATTTAGTGATAAAGACATTAAGTAGGTTATCTAGCAGTAAAGGCATTGGTATTTTCCCCACACATGTCTATATGCAATATTTTGCTATGCTGCAAGGACTGGCTTTTGATGAGTCTTCCTTAACCTGTCTGGTGTGTTTATCCATCATAATTACTGAAATCCAAGTAGCATGCCCAAACTGCTGTATATGTAGGTCTGAACAGTAAATAATGAACTAAAGATAAGATATTTTGAGACAATGTCTAGCAAGTATCAAGACTACTGCTTTTTAGCTTATCTAGGATATCTGCATTTCTCACCTGTCTATTGCCATATGATTATTTAGTCTTTATGGTATTTCAACAGTCACTCAGAGCTAGAGAGTCTGGCAGAAATGTACTTCATTTTAGAAAAATATTTCACTTAGAATTTGCATTCTAAATATTTATCATTAATTTCTTCACTATTAAACTGGTTCTACTTTCTCTTAAATCTACAGTTCCTTCGCATCATCATTTCACTCAAACAATGCTAATGATAATGATTAACAGTGCATGAAACCAAATGCAGGACAGTAAATATATAACTCATCTGGTTAGATGGTTCATCTCTTAAGTGTTTTGAATTGCTAAAGACATGCTGGCTCTCTAAGGACCAGGAGTTTTTGTTGTCAAAAAGCAAGAAATCTGCTATTTCTGATCATGTCTTAAAAGACCACTTGTGGATAATTCATATCACAGTATGACATGCATGTGTATATTATAGAATTATTTTGGTTGGAAAAGACCTTCAAGACCATAGAGTCCAACCATAAACCTAACACAGCCAAGTCCACCAGTAAACCGTGTCGCTCAGGGCCACATCAACACATCTTTTAAACACCTCCAGGGATAGTGACTCCACTACTTCCCTGGGCAGCCCGTTCCAATGCTTGAAAACCCTTTTGTGAAGGGTGAAGAATTTTTCCCTAATATTCAATCTAAATCTCCCCTAGTGCAACTTGAGGCCACTTCCTCTTGTCCTATCACTTGTTACACCTTGATACAACCTCCTTTGAGGTAGTTGTAGAGAGCAATATGGTCTCCCCTCAGCCTCCTCTTTTCCAGACTAAACAACCAGTTTTCTCAGCTTCTCCTCATGAGACTTGTGCTCTAGACCCTTCACTAGCTTTGTTGTCCTTCTTTGCACATGCTCCAGCACCTCCATGTCTTTCTTGTAGTGAGGGGCCCAAAACTGAACACAGTACTCAAGGTGAGGCTTCATCAGTGCTGAGTTCAGGGGGATGATCACTTTCTCAGTCCTGCTTGCCACACTATTTCTGATAGAAGCCAGGGTGATGTTGGCCTTCTTGGCCACCTGGGCACTACTGGCTCATATTGAGCTGGTTATTGACAAGCACCCCCAGGTCCTTTTCTTCCAGGCAGCTTTCCAGCCACTCTTCCCCACAGAGAAAGTCTGTGGTGTTGTATGGGGTTGTTGTGATGCAAGTGCAGGACCCAGTCCTTGGCATTTTTGAACCTCATACAATTGGCCTCAGCCCATTTATCCAGCCTGTCCAGATCCCACTACAGAGCCTTCTTACCCTCAAGCAGATCAACGCTCCTGCCCAACCTGGTGGTGTCTGCAAACTTACTGAGGGTGCACTCAATCCCTTCATCCAGATCATTGATAAAGATATTAAACAGAGCTGGCCCCAATACTGAGCCCTGAGGAACATTGCTTGTGACTGGTCACAAACAATTTAACTCTGTTCACCACCACTCTTTGGGCCTGGCTATCCAGATAATTTTCCACTCAGTGAAGAGTGCACCCATCCAAGCCATGAGCAGCCAGTTTCTGCAGGAGAATGCTATAGGAAGCAGTATTAAAGGCCTTACTAAAGTCTAGGTAAACAACATCCACAGCCACTGGGCAAGTCACCTTGTCATAGAAGATCAGGTTAGTCAAGCAAGACCTGCCTCTCATAATCCCATGTTGACTGGACCTGATCACTTGGCTGTCCTGTATGCGCTGTGTGATGGCACCTGAGGAGATCTGCTCCATAACCTTCCCTGGCACTGAGGTCAGACTGACAGGCCTATGGTTCTCCAGATCCAACTTCGGGCCCGCTATTTATTCCTGCTCTATTATATCCCTCACTTTGGAAATCTGGCCCCAAGTCTCCTGATACAGTGATACCATTTTAGTATGCAATCCGGTAGTTGAGCAAGAATAAAAAGATATTTAGGCCATTTTAGCATAAAGAAAAAGCTCTTTGAAAAATTGTCTTCTAATTATTTAGTGCTGGAAGCTCATCTTAAAATTTAGATTGGATTTTCTAACTTCGGAACTGAAAAAAAATCTAAAATAAGGTAGCTGGAAAAAAAAAAGCTTCTTCACATTCAGTTTTCATGCTAACAGATATAGTTACTATATCTTTTTAATGTTAACTAATATTAGTTGTATAAATATACTTATAAGACTCCTGGCCTAGCACTGTTGTCCACCTGGTGTAAACTATGCTTACAAACATGTCAAATATAAACTGCAGTAAACACAGATAAACTAATTTCTGTTAAATTAACTGGCTTTTACTCATGTCCAGGACATCTACTCAAAGAAAACAACCAATTGTTCAAATAAGTTTCACAAAACTTAAAGATATTTTAACAACTAGAATTGTAAAAGGACTCAAATTATTACATTCTGGTTGTTTTTCTTTTTTTTTTTTTAATATATGGAACAGGGAAATTTGGAAGTAACTGACCTTTAAGTGGTAAAACCATTTCTGCTACAGATGATATTGTAAATGAAATTTCATTATAATGAGGGTAATGTAGCAACTATAGTAATTGCATTACAATAAGGAAATTTTAGCCTTGAAAGATTTAAAAGCTAATTACTGAATGCCACAGTGAAACAAATAGAACTCTTTATTTATGTTGCAGTAATATCTGAATTGCTACTAAGCATTTTGTCAGTGAACATACATTCTAAGTGATGGTAGGTCTAAATATTCCTGTTTAAGCTCCAAAATAGTTTTTGTATAGCAGCCACATTCAATCTTACTGGCACAGTTGCCTGCTGCATGCCATTAGAGAAGCAGCCCTGAGGAAAAGCTGAAGTGTTTCTTCATCAGGGTGGGTGGCAGATAAATTGTCCTTTTTTACAGCAATGATGGGTATCAGCTGGAGTCTTTCTCTGACAGAGGATGCTCTGAGTCATACCTTCCTTGTTCAAGTACAGTCCCCTGTTTGCCCCTGGGGCATCAGCACAGATCTTCTGTGGGGTTCTCTTGTTTGTTGTGGTCATCCCTTTCCCCTCTCCCACTGAATACCCTTTAAAAAGCTTTCAAGACTAAAACCTTCACAGAATAACACTTTTGAAAGGCAATGGGAGAGCCCATCAGTAAATTTGGTTTCTGATGTGATATATAACACACAAAAGAACTTGCTATCCATGTGTAATTTTAATTTTTTTAGATTGGCCCTCCATGTTTAAACTCTACATAAGAGGAAGAAAAGGAAATAAATTGCACAGTCTGAATTTTGTTTATCCTGTAGTAATTTGAATTTTAAAATAACCTTAAATTATCTTCAGGGAAAGTAACTACTTGAAATTGTATGTTATTCTCTCAAATAAAACAGAAAAACAGAAATGTTGCCAGTTATTGCATTTTGAGTTTATACCCTTCTTTAAACAGTAAGTATAAGTGTTTACCAGGGTACTTTCAGAAGCTTTTTATGTGCATTCCAAATAGACATTGGCATTTCAACATAAATGTTTGTGGTGAAAAGCAGTGAAAAACTCTAGTTCCTCTGTGTCTATTTCTGTTGTAAATGACTTAGAGGTTTATGATGCTTGCATTGTATCAGGCTCCTGCAGTCTGTGAAACTTGGGCTAGCAGCACTAGAAGGAAGCAGTTTATCTTCCTGGATAGAGGTAAACATCTGGAATGTTAGTGGCATACAGACATGCTTCACAACTTTCCAAAGGAACAAGGCATACTACCCCAGCCTCGCTAACTATAAAACAAGGATTACAGAAAGATGAGGCCCTGTCTGCTTTCTTACCATGCACAGCAATGTTTTTGGGAGAGCAATGTGCAACATCTCAGCAACAGGATTCTTGTGCAGCATGGATTTAATATAGGCCAGCACTGGAAAATGTCCTTTTCATAGGCAAGTACTAATTATTTTTATATGGCTAATTTATTTTGGAAGCAAAAGAAGACAAACATCAGACACCCTTTTAAAATATTTAAATCTTGGATTATTTGCCTGTGAGGTGCCATTCTGGCAGTTAGGCTTTGAAGAGGACTGACTTCCACAGAAAAGTGACAGTAGACAATACAGAGTTTCACAGAGAAGTGAACACCAAAGCATCTTGCCGCGTGTTCTTGATTGAACCCCTTTGGTCTTTTTCCACAGTGACCTACATTCCTTTATTGTAATAAATAACTCATCCTCAGAGACCCACAGACACTGCCCCTCCCTTCCTTACAGAAATTTGAGAGTAACTTCAATAGAGACAGGAATAAGTAATTTATTCTCTACCATCTAAACACATAAAAGCTTGTCAGTGAATGAATAGGTAGTTTCATGATTTTCTTCTTATTTTAGAGTCTATTTTCAAATGTTCAAGAACTGAACCTTCAATGAGAAAACTTAACAGGGCTGGGCTACTTAGAGACTTGGATACTATGAATAACTCTCTCCTGAAGTAAATTTTTCAGACACTAATATTTTACAGTGATAATATGGGCTGCATTATTTACAGATTTCCTAAAAGGCATAACTTTCCAAGATGTTTCTACCTCTTAATGGACATCATCAAGTGAAAATCAAAATAACTTCAATCACATTCTGTAACCTTACAACTTAGCTGTAATATTGAATGCGTTCATTTCTTAGTCTTTCCTGCTTCTCTGGTTAAACATACAACTGGCTGCTATTTTACACTCTTTGCAATTAATAGAATTAGAATTATGAAATAGAAATAGAATTAGATTATGAAACAGGAGAGATGATGGAACCCAACCACAGAAATGCCTTAAGAAAACTCTTCAGAGGAATATTTAGGAATTTTTGAATTGCAGGTTTGAATGCATTTTCATACTGAATAATCCTTGCAGAGTTGAATTTCATGAAAGAGTGAACTTTGTTTGCAAGACTCAGGAGTGAAGATTATTAGCTATATTAAAGTTATGACAGAAAAAATGAGGCTGACAAGGACTTCTGGAGATCATCTAATCTAGCCATGCTCAAAGCAGGGTTATGTAGAGTAGGTCAGGACCATGTCTAGCTAGGTATAAAATATCTGCCAGGATGGAGGCTCCACAACTTCTCTGGGCAGCCTGTGCCAGTATTTGACCACCCTCACAAGAAAAATGTTTTGTTTCATTTAAACAGAATTTTCTGCATTTCAATTTGTACCTGTTGCTTCTTTTCCTCCTGTCACTGGGCACCCCTGAAAGGAGTTTGGCTCCACCTTCTTTAGCTCTCCCTGTCAGATTTTTTATATACATGATGAGATCCCCTTGAGCTTTATCTTCTCCAGGTTGAACAGTCCAAGCTCTCTCAGCTTGGACCTCATATGAGAGGTGCTCCTGCCTCTTCATCAGATTTGTGGCCTTTCATTGGATTTTCTTCAGTATGTCCAATTACTTTATGGATTGGAGAGCCCAGCAATGGACCTAGCACTCCAGATGTGTCTCATCAGGGCTTAGTAGAAGGGAAGGATCCCCACTTTCACCTGCTAGCAATGCTCAGCAGCCCAGGAGGCTGTTGGCTGCCTTTGCAAGAGGAGCGTGTTGCTGCCTCATGGTCTGCTTGTTATCCACGAGGCCCTTTTCTTTCAAACTGCTTTCCACAGTTTCGTTATATATGGATAGAAGAAAACATTAGAAGAGTTAATGAAGAAACCAAATTTTCTTTACAAATATGACTTCACTCTTACAACCCTGTGATGACAGAAACCAGTCCAAAGTGGAAATTTAAGCATCTGTTTCTAATTAATCTAACCAGTTCCAAATGAAGGGGAAAGGGTGTGCGTTGGTGTGTTATTTAAAAACTGCTCAGGGGAGAGGGGTTCCTGAAGAGTGTTGGAGAGCAAAGCAAGGAGCTAATTTAGTAAGTCAGATAAAGTTACTGTGTTGAAAGTAGCTAGTTTGGTGGGTTTTGTTTTGTGGGGTTTTTTTGTTTTGTTTTTTTAATGTGGGTTATGTGGTATGTCTAAATAGCTTGTAATTGAAGTACTGAATCAGGGTGAAGAAGGGAAGCACAAGGAAGGCAGTTCAGGTACTAACTTTGTCAATAGTTCTTTGAAGTATGAAATACAAGCTTCTGGAAGGGAAGTTGCAGTCCTTTTACTCTGTGGAGGAGGTCTAGTTATGCTAAGTGACTAGAAGAACAGCTGAGTAACCTGTCTTCTGTCTTTATCTAAATCTGTGCTATAGACATGTCCCTGAACTGAAAGGGTTCATTTATCAACATAATTTTGGGCTTTCTCATACTTGAGATTTTTTTTTTTTTTCCAGCTATATATGTCTGTGTGCCTCCTTCCCCCATGTCCCGGTTTTCAGCTCTGTGGTATGCAGCCACTCTGGAGTGAAAGCAGCATTTCTGAAGTGTGCTGTCTGTACAGTGCATGTGTAATTGAGCTATGCAGATGCAGCAGCTCAGTCTCTCTTAGAATTGCTGCCTGAGTGATTGAGTTGAAATACTGGAGTTGTGGAGATTAAATAGATGAATTATGCTTGTTTATGCAGGACTCTCCAGCACAAGCAAGGTTGCAAGTATCCAAAAATCTCTTTGCATCACAGTTGCCAGAAGCACATCTGCTTTACACTCCTGCCCAAAGCAGCTGCAGTGGTAGATACAGCTTTTCTTCTAGTGATCTTCAGAGTATCTGAAGTAACTGTGCCTTACAGCTGCCTTCAGAGTTTTCAGGATTAAACAACTGGGTAAGATTTAGGTATTAGACTTGTATAGATAGCTGTCAAAGACTAATTGAATGCTTGTAACTTCTAGTATTTTAAGTGTTAAAACCTGCCTAAAGGTAAAGCTCTAGTGCATGCAGGGGATCATTACGTGTTTGCTGTCAATAATAAAGTGCATAAGCTTCTGTAAGAGCATCTGCTGTGTACAGGCTGTGATTGGTAAGATATCAGCTACTGGGCTTCAAGCAAGCCAAAGTTCCCTATTAAGCCTTAGCTATTGCTTTTGACTTTTCTACAGATGTGTCAGCACTTGATAGTGGAAAAAAAGGACAATTTTTACTTCTACTGGATGAGGTTTGGCTGTTGTTTTAGTGGTTTCATTGCTTGCAGAGTGACTTTTCTCTGAATAATTTTGTACCATTTCATGTTAGCAACATTTATTTAGTTCTGCATTTAGGTCTTAATTTTTAGGGGAAAAAATCAGTATATCAAAGTGTGTTGAATAACATAAGGAAAGTGAACAGCACTGTTGGTCTCTTTATATCCACATTTAAAGAAAGGTGTCACCTGACTTATCAGCAAGATCTCATTGCAAGACTCACAAGAGAATGAGTACTGTTCCTAACTTATGGTTCCTGCCTGCTGGAGTTATTTCTCTGAAATACCAGTTGGTCTAGAGTGGTTGCTCGCTATTGATGGAAGTATTTCTTCTCTGTTGTCAGATTATTCAGGTAGCTATTATACAAACAGCACATTTTACTGCCTCCTTAAGACCTTGAGGTGTATCAAGACATTGGGGGGGCGGGGCAGTTTAATTGATAAACAGCCTTTTTTATTTAAGCTGAGATATTGGCAAAACAGTGTCAGTTTTCTCTGATGCTTCTTGATTACTTCTGGTTTTATTCAATGTCTTTAGAAAAAAGCAGTAGCCAGGTAAAGTTATATGAGAATTGCAGCAGTCAGTGGGGTCTAAATTCTACCTGTTTGGGTGGGTTTTCTTACTGTCGTGTTTGGCCATGGGGTGTGTGTGGGAGGTGGGGTTTGTTTGGTTAAGATTTTACTTACATAGCCTTAAATGCAAACAGTCATTCTTTTATCTTCAGGGTGTTGTAGCATGTCTCTGAAAAGCTGATATAACTGTCAAATCAGACTTTATTTTTATTATGCTACTCAAGAGAAATTGCCTTCACTCATGAAAATCCCCTCCATCTCCCTGTGACCTTGGACATTTCACTGTTTTCTTGACTTGCTACACAACAGTGCAGATGGTTCTTAACACTGTATAGTCTCATTATTCTAATTGTTAAAAAACTACTGTTTATTTTTAAGCCTTGGATCAGAATGAAAAGTATCGGCAGAGGACAACAGGTGCTGTGGTATATTTAAAGCAAGGGACAACTTTGTTCTCACTTGGGTCATGAGGTTTTACTCTCATTTTCTTTGCTCACAGGACTGCCATGGCCCTGCCTGAAAGGGCTCTCCTGGAAAAGATAGCAACAGAATGGGGAAAGCAGGGAGGCATGGAAGAAGGAGGAGGAGAACAGAAACACAAATGGCCCCTTAATGTTCAGGATAAAATAGCCCTAAACCTAAAGAGCTGAAGGCTCTTGCAATTTATTCAGCAATGTGTGACAGAAACAGGTAGATTCTTATTTAATGTTCATGTAAGCCTGTAGCCTTTACAGGGAATTTAGTAAATTGTAACTAAATGTGTTGTCTTCAAAAACATTGGATTTTGTGTGAAGTAATAATAGAGGCTATCACAAAATGGAAGTATTTGTCTAACTTTCTTCTCCAGAATAGTAATTTCCAACATAAAGGACTGTTGACATGGCAGGAGGCACTAAATGAAACCAAAGTGCTATATTTGGAGCATGTTTTCTGAATCTAGCTAGAAGCAGTATTTGACTCTTGATCTTCTGACTTCATGCTTTTTAGACACTCTTATCTGAAATATTTAACAATGAAACATTAGAAACTCGGTTTGAAATACTAATCCAAATAGCCTTTCTAAGGAACGCTCTTTTTCATATTTAGTGTAAGACTTCAACTTTCTAAAGTGTAGAGTACTTGTTTTTGAAATAGCAAATGCTTAATTGCTTATTACCAAGTGGTAGGAATGAGGAAGTCATCAAGAATTAGAATGCAGAAGAATGATTGGTCTGATAATTCACGTACAATTTGTAATGTTTTGCTCTAACCTTTGTGAGCTGTGTGATGTTACTAATTTCAACCATCTGCTAAGAGGAAAAATTTGTAGATTGACTAGTCACTTTTGAAAGAGCTGTTAATGAACTGCTTTATATTTCAAAAAAATCATGGTGAGTTTCATGAGAATGAGATTTTAAAACATGCTAGTAACTGTAACATGAAGTATTAGAGCTATTTAACTGTTCTTTCCACAATGACAACTCAATGCAAAGCTGCTAAATTATGTGGAATTCATTGGTAAACCCAGAAGAAGAAGATAGAAGTGACAAAATCTAGTGCACCAGGGCAAACCTACCTGTAATGGCAAGGTAACAAGGGAGTTTTAAGGAATAGCTTTTTTGGCTACTTACCTGATATATTCCCCCCTATTAGGCACAGGAATAAAATTTTAAGCAAGCATTCAATTGAGTCGTAAAAATAGATAGTTACTTGTTTGCTTTGGCACAGTGATGATATTGGACCTTGACAGGGTAAATGGCTTAGTAGCTTTTTACTGAAATCTTAAAGAAAAAAAAGGTTTGCAAGAAGGATTAACTTCTGGAAAACCCTCTGTGCTATAGGATGTTGGGATGACAGTAGATGCTGAATGGTCCTTGCAGCAGGGCATGCCACTAGCTTTGGTGTCCAGGATCATCAGCTGTTTGGAAGAAAGCAAAAATGACACCTGATACCACATTTGAATAGTAACAAACTATAATGACAGCGTTTTATGCCAAATGCAATGAAAAGTTAAAGCATTCTACCAAGTTTTGCATGATCAATGTACTGTGACATGACTATTAAAGATTGTTTGAATCAAGTAGTAACTGTCATATCCAGACAGTAAGGAGTGTTTGACTACCAATTTAGCATACAAGCATACGGCTGGAGTCCATAATGGCTGATACAGTGGTGGACACCTCTGAATTTCTAGCTGTACGTGTGATAAAGATGTCAGAATATCTCAGGTTGCCACAGCCAGCTGTGTAAGCATGTGAAACTGATGCCTGTAAGTTTCTTCCATGTGAAAATTTTCAAACTGCTCTATTATAACTATTACATATATAGTTCATACCTACATGTAATCAACACAAATTAAGTGCTGTATTTCTTTCAACCTTATAAAACTTGTCAATCCATTCAGCAAAATTAGATGGACTGTACTTTTTATTTAGATAAAATTTGCACTTTAAAATAAATCCTGGCGCATTTGAAGGCTGCTTTCTGATTATCTACAAGAGAGTACTTCTTTCACACATATATTACTTATTTGCAATAGTACCAAAATATATATCTAGGCACCAATTCAGAAATTTATTTAATCACTTCTGGAATGAATTGTTTTTCCATTATTTTTTTTTTAACGGAATTGTAGATAAACTTGATTTGTTGTAGGAATAGTGTGTTGAAGAAAGTGGATTAATATAGTGAAAGGCTTCTCTGCAAAAATGTGGAGTCTCCATCTCTGGAGATGTTAAAAACCTGCCTGAATGCTTTCCTGTGCAACCTGTTATAGGGAACTTGCTTTATCAGGGGGGTTGAACTAGATGATCTCCTGAGGTCCATTCCAACCCCTACAATTCTGTGATTCTGTGAAAAATATTCTGAACAACTTAATATGAGAATCATATCCCAGAATAAACTTTTGCTGGTGGGAGGTCCAGAGAAGAACCTCTGTGTGCCCAAACCTAGTAAAATTATTTGGGGTATAAAGAGGCTGTGTTGTCCATGGAAACAAGTCAATACTGATCCAGAATTTAAAGACTGACTAAATCAGATGGGTTCTACTATTTTAACTCATTCATTGTTTCCAGAGGTGGAGGGAAGGGACAGATGAATGCTTTAGTCCATGTACAAAACATTTAAGTAAAACATGCATAAAGTTGCAAAATCAGGCATGCTTTTTGTGGTCTGGCTACCTAAGGGCCACAAACATACCATTGTCCTGCATTAAGAGAGTAGTTAGAAAAAAAAAAATATTGAAATATGTAAATGGTTCTTCTGTAAAGAAAAACAAACAAACAAACCCCCCCAAAATCTAACAACAAACCAAGAAAAAAAGCCAGCCATAAAGAAAAACAAACAAACAAACCCCCCAAAAATCTAACAACAAACCAAGAGAAAAGCCAGTGAGATATATACATACTTTCATTAAAGTAATTTTTTATCTACTTAGTTAAATCAATGATTACCACCAATGCTAAATACAGATGAGTAAAGATAACATGTGCAGCTCATTCTGGTGAGAATTTGACTTCAATACCTAGTATCTGAGATACTTAGCTAACTAATGCAGTATCTGAGACAATAAGCATGACTCTAAATGTTCTTGAATTTTCGCAGTCTTTGAAAGACTTCATAATGAGGAACCTCATTTTATTTCATAAAAGTTATACCATCTGATTTTTTTTTTTTTAAGTTAGGTCCACTGCTGAATTCATGAAGATACCACTTAATTGCCTGCATTAGTTCGAAATCGCCTTCTACCTTTCTGAGGCTAAGCAATCAAAGGCCTCCCTGGTTTAGCTGATATTTGTGATCATGTGTTGCCATTAACTCTCTTTCGTTAAACTTTGTCACCCCTTTCAAGAGTTCAAGTATCTCCATTTGAGTTCTGACAGATATGCCTACAGCCTGTTCTAATGCCAAATGTTTGTTTAATGGAATGTATGGGAGCACTGGGCCACCAATACTATAATTATCTAAATGATTACCCTATTTACTGCCAGCATCCAAGATCAGATGGCCAGTGTGTGCTTGGATAATCAAGGCTCCCTTTTCATAGTCTCCTCCTTGCTGTAGTTAATTTTGTCTTCATTGAAGGGTGCAGAGGTGGTTTCTATAGCTGATTTGTAGGTATTAATTTGCTGTTCTATTAATACTACTGTAAAATTTATTCTTAATCTTACATTATTATTTAGAATCATAGAATGTTGTGAGTTGGAAGGGACCCACAAGGATCAAGCCTCAAAAATAATTACTATGTAGTGTTAGATTACATTTTAATGGAAAAAAAAAACCCCATACCTATTCTACTTCCTTATTTTATGGATGAGGGCACCTTATAGCAGTAGCCTTTTGGGTTTGGTGGTTTTGGTTTTTTGGGGTTTTGGGTTTTCTGGGTTTTTATTAAACCGGGATCTTTTTGCCAACAGAGCTAAACTCCTTTATCCTACAGCTACTAGTTTCATTGCTCACTTGAGCAAATAAACCTTTCAATTCAGGGAAGAAACTTCTCAGCAAAATTTTAAGAGGGTACTTCAAAAAAATACTACCAAACTGCTTTGATATTTGTTCCACTAGTAAAGAGGCAAATTAAAGTTGTGAACAAAGGATCCAGATGATGTAATCATGAAATACCTTCATATCAGACTCATCAAGGAAAGATTTAGCACAAAATACTCTCATAAATATTTTGTATTTAAGTACAGGCTTTAATGTGCTTTTATATGTAGATATGCATACATTACACAATATATACACAACATAAGCTAAGTATTTTAAAGTAATATTCCTGTCTTAGACTCAAATGATCTACAGTGAGGGAAATCTTAGTTCTAGCTGTCAGTATAACTTTAATTCTGCTTCCATTTTTGCATACTATTACACGTTGCATATAGAAGGGATTATTGCTGTTACATTTCTATCTACTCTAGACCTGCTTTGTGCAGTGGCTTTGACTTAGCAATATTCCTGTCTTTAACCCACTGTGATTCAATTTAGCAAGTGATTTCACTTGACTTTCTTTTCAGAGAAAGTATCTTATGCCGCTAGTGAAATATGACTTAGTATATAGAAAGCAGTTGTTGAAGATGCTTGCTATGGACTCTAGTAAGGTGATATTGAACAACAGAGTTCTTGCCTGTGCAATGAATGAACAAACAGCATGCACGTGAAGCATAAAATGTGTGTAGCAGAGTAGCTTTTGTTTTAAAAAAAAACCGTAAGGCCTCCATGTATGGCAGTGTGCACAGGTCAAAACATCCACCTGGCATCCAGAACTAGAGTTCTAATGCAAATTGCTTTCTGAACCAGAAAGGAAGAGTTTTTTCCCAACAGCCATCTAGGAATTGCTTGTAATTATCCCTGTTGCACCCTATAGTTCTATAATAATATTATGAAATCTGGGAAGTTATTAACAATCGCTTTGATGCCCTAGGTCCTCATCAGAAAGAATCCATTAATTGCATGTGGTAGAGCATCGTGCAGTGTCATTGAAATGGATGGTTCATTGTTCCAGGTTTCTAGAATTCAAGCTACGCTAACAAAACTGAGCATACCCAGCTCACACATAACGCTTTTTTCCAAATTTCCATTTGGAAATACTTTTTTTGGTCATGTATCTGTGTCAAAACTGTGGACTGTCATTTGAGGTAAGCAATTGTGGGTGACGGTGTTACCAAGAAGAAATCTGTATCAGTAGCCTCTGGAAAGTATTTGAAAAGGCTTTCAAAACTGTAGTTTTGTGAAAAATCATGTGACAATGAATCTATTAATGATCTTTGAAGCATTGCTAAATTTTTCTTCTAGGAATAGATAGAGAATAGAGAAGAAATATTTTTAGGCATTTTGGCTTATAATACAGTTTTTTATCAAGAATCTAATTTCTTATTTGAAAGTAAACATCTTGCTGAGTGCACTAAATGCATATTTTAGAAAGGAGCTATCAATATTGCAAAATAACATGTAGGAGTGTTTCATTACACCTGTCAAAAAGGATTTGCCTGATTTTTCTGTCTGTTGTGGAAATAAGGAGCCAGATTCTCAGATGGAGTATGCTAGTAAGCTTGCCTTGGCTCTCTGAGTGAGTGTACTAAGCATTGCTGCTATTGATTCAGAGGATGGGTCATCCTTGAATGTCATCATGCAAGTAGTGCAGTATAACTAAAACTACAAAGTTAGAGAATAGAAGATCATAGAACCCTCTGCAAGTGGAAGGACACCTTATCCTTGGTCAAGATACATAAATATGCATATATATATGAAAATGTATATTTATATACATATTTATGCATGTATATATTTGTCTATACATAGGCACATTGATATGGAAATATATCACTAGTGATTAAAAAAAGGAGGGGCCTATTTATGATGAATATGCTAACCTGCTGTTTTTTCTAAGGATGTAATTTACAGCAGGTTATTGGAACAGATGCTAGTTTCTGTCAGAGTCTGGAGGCTACAGTGACTTCACAGTCAAATGTATCCTCATGTTAATTACCATAATTAACTTATGTCATAACTAACATAATTAATTCAAAGACTTCTGCTTTTTTGAGGGTAGAGAAGAGTAAAGGAGCATCTCGTAAAGCTGATAGTCATCTTAGCAATGACAGCTGGGACTAAAAACAACGTGTTTCTTTCAGATGGGTGATTTATGTATTTTTTTTCAGTGGTTTGACACTAAAATTTCAGGTTCAGAAAACACAAAATGCAATCCCTAAACAAAGTACTGAAAATCCATATGTTGTATCTAGCACTACTGTTCAGTCCATGCTCTTTATTGATCTTCTCCAGTAACCTGCATTTCTTCAAGCACATACTAGTAAACACAGATAGTTATTGCGCTACTTGTCTGCTTCTCTTTTGTTATGCTGCTTCTACTATCTCCTTAATTCAGAAAGAAAATAGACCTTATTTTGCACTGAATTTTGAAATGTATGCTTTACAATTTCATTCAAAGCCATTTAATTTTCATACATTCAAAGTTGGTTTATATTTTAACTTAAACCTTGTTCTTTAATCTTTATTCCTTTATTCTTATTTTGATTTATTTTCCTTGTAATGTTTGTTATCATTATGTAGTAGTCTTATAAAGAAAAAGTGAAGAAAATATTCTCTAAATAAAGTACACAATAATGATGTCTTCCCTTTAATTGATTAACATAGAGTTAGCAGTTGTTTTATTGGGTTCACCTCCAGCTGCAGCTCTGGATCATCTCCAACACAATCCCGCAGTCCTTCTTTCTCCACCCACTGTGATCTCCTTGATATCGCGAGAGGCTAGTGGGTCAGGAGATTTCAATCCTTTTAGAAAGGAAGGAAATACCTGAAGCATAGATATTTGCCAGAACACTCACACTCATTTAATATCTCGTCATTTAAGAAAATTATTAAACCAAATACTGTTATTCAAAATTTATTTGAAGAAAATATTTTCAAACTTGTTTCCTGTTTTGTTTGTTTTTTTTTCCCCACTAAGGAAGACTTTTACTTTGTGTAACTTAGTAAAAGAACAGAGGAAGGTATCCTTTTGGATGAGGCATATTTTACAACAGATGTTGATTGAAAGTGAATGCAAACCCTTTTTTGTATCTGCAGTATTGTTGCAACAGGTATACTGGCTTCTTAAGATCTTTTAGTCTTATTAATAGGGTACCTTTTATGCCACACCACTGACTTACAGGATCATGTGCACTCAGAAGTCATCGATGTCATTAAATGTTCCTGTACTACAGGCTTTGCTCTACTTGATGTAGTCTATGGCATCACAAAGTAATTAGCAAAGGAAAAAAAGAAGTGTTTTTTCTTTACTAAGTTGAAAAACAGAAATTAATCCTTGTAACTCTTAAAAAGCAAGACATAAGGAGTTGTGTAAAGAACACAGCTTTAAAAATTCTTGTTTAAGACCTTATAGTACAAGTAGTATTTCCTGAACATCTGGTTCATTAATCCTTTTTTTATGGAGGTATCTTGTTAACAACCTCCATCATACACTGTAGATACTATTCCATCTCAAACCAGTAACTGGCTGTTAAGTCATCTTGAATCAGCTCATCTATAGGCAGTTCATCTTTTTGGATTTAAATGACATAAACAAACGAACTTATCTTTTCTAAGTAGGATCAATTTTTCAATAAAAAAAAAGTAATTTTCCTTTGAATATATATATTTGTGGGATAGCTTTTGCACATTCAAGTGATGTAAAGGTGACAGAGATGAGGACAAGCTTGTCTTGATGTCTGCACCTTCAATTATAGAGAGTCATTTGGGTGAATCTTTTGGGATGACAAACATTTCTGCAGCAGTGGTTGAATGAAAGAGCTTGCTAAGATACACATTTATTTCAACACATATTTTTTGGTGGATGTTGGCAGTTTTAGATCAAACCTGAGGGTACCAAATAGCAACATATAAACATATATTGTTTATCTGGAATTCTTGTCCTTGTCTGAGCCTCTGGAGAGCCTTGCTATTATGAGTGTACTGTTTCAGGATACCAGCCCCACTGCCATTCATGCTGAAAACCTACATAGACCTTTTGCATGCTGTCCATACTGTCCAGATTAGGTTGCTGTGACTAACTCCATGTGAATGCCAAAACCAGCTTAAAAGCCATCTAATGTAACGCAAACAATTTGAGTGTCTCAGCATGTGCAAACTGGTAGGACCCTCAGTGGATACCTCTGCCAAATTGCATTTGCTTAATGACTGTGCTTTTAAATCACAGGGAAGTGTGCAGCAGCTGTTCACCTGGTAAAAGAGGAGTGTTATGTGCCGTGTGCTGAAGTGAGACCCTGGGGTTTTCAGAGGCTTTTCGTTTCCTTGCAGTTATGTGTTTCATGCCTTGCAGTTATCTTTTTCAGCTTATTTCTCAGTGTGGTGTCAGGAATATGGCTCAACTATTTGTGTCAGTAATGCTTGGTATGGCAGCCTAGCTTGTGCCTTGCTGTCCACGTATCTAGGTGATGCTCTAAAATTTTGGGGGTTCCAGCATACTGTTCTGCTCCTCTTCATGCACTTCCTTAAACTTTTTTCACTTAGTCCTATGGGTACTAGCTGGTAGAGTAGTCAAAATTCAGTATTCGAGCACTTCTGTCCTCTTTGAGTACATCTCCTTTCTGCTTTTCTATTATAGCTGCTGCTGAGTAATCTCCTGCAAGCTAAAAATGTCTGTTCTGTATCAGGCTTTTTTAATCCTCTTACGGATCTGTGCCATACCTTGGGCTGTCTGGCAATTGAGAAACAACTATGATCCAGTCCAGGATCTTAAGAAATTGCTCTACTTCAGCATTGAGGTGACTTATTTTTCTGAATGTAGGATTTGACTTGGGAAGCAAAACATATCCAAATCGCATCCAGGGTTTTAATAGAGTTTCAGATCAAAGAGGAAGTGAATTTAAACTAAACCACAGTTATAATTAAAACTTGTTCTGATACATTAGTTCTAAGGTATTAGCTAGAAAAAACAAAAGTTGAGAATGACAAAGGAAAATAGACTCAGTCATTGAGACTTCCCTATGCATTTCTTTTATCTTATGGCAGCCTTTCTTTTATTTTACTGAACAGAACTTGTTAAGTCTCCACTTGTCTTTTTGTTTTCTCCAAGTAGGAACAGACATTCAAGGACAATTTCCTTAAAATTAGCTGTGGAAAGTGAATGCTATCTAGTTGCTGGGAGATAACTATTTGTCTCTCTAATGAGATATCACTTTGGCTGCTTCATGTAAAAGACCCCAGTCATATATCTTTGCTGTCACGTTTTTATCTAGAAATAATAGGCCAGCAAAAGCTTTTATACAACAGTACATATCAGTAGACTTAAGCTAAAAGCAATTCTACCAAAACGAGAACTCTGAGAAAATGTTAGCTGTCCTTCAGACTTGTGCATTGTTTTAGAAAAACAGTGACTTGGAAATCTTGAAAGAAACAAAGGAGAAAGAAGGGTTACAGTTACTACAAACATTCCATTTATGTGTGAGCAGCCCCACATATATGAAGTTTTTATATGCCATATGCTGTGGTGCAAATTCAGTGTCAAAAAACAGTAAAATGAGTGGCAGGTTCAGGAAAGGGGAAAACACAGTTTTGGGTTGTATAGAGATGTTTGTTCACAAATGTTGTACAGTAGTAAGTTCCTGAACAGGTAAAGTATGCTGTTCAATATCTCTTCTGTTCAAAAAACCCAGTTTTCTCCTGTGAGATTTCTCAGCATTCATCCTAAGAAACTGTACAGGAGGAAGAACCTAAATGGCTTCTTTTAGTGTTCTGTCTGTGCACTGAAATCTGTATGTTCAAGGACAACACTGAATCAGCATTGATATACTATGTTAGACTCCCAGAAAACCTACAAAATGAGTCAAAAGGAAGAAAATAAAAACTACATAATGGCATGTCAGCAACTAAAACACTATTTTTGGATCCCCCTCAATCTCCACTGCTAGCTCTGATTCTTTTTCATTCTACTTGGTTGAAAGCACAGCAAATCTAAAAAAGGACTACTTTATAGTGAATATTACTCAACACAGACCTGAGTGTGGATATTATGGTTTTTGGTGGAAATATAAGGTCCTTCCTTAGATTTGACAAAGTAAAAACTGGATTAATTTCTCCTAAGCTCATAGCTGTTCTATATTATAGATGACTTAAAATTCTTAAAATTTGAAATTATTCATGTTGTTTTTGTGTGCAAATTAATCCTTCTTGTTTGCGAGAATAGTCTCACTGCTTGTTTCATTAGATTTGTCTTGGATTCTCTAACTCTACAGATACTAACTTAAAAAGACAGAGCATTAACAAATAAAAAAATATGCAAAGACACTGCCATCATCTGTGGGTGATCTGGTACATAAGCATCTCACTTGCAGTTATTCTGTTCATTATAACAAACTGGGTAAATGGTTCTTCTGAGAGCTCAAACAAGTTAATCAGACTAGCATGTCAGTCTTGTCCTTGGTCAGAATAGTACTACCATCAGTTGATATCAGAGTTGCTTCATTTTGGAAAAAAAAAAAATAAGGCATTTAAAAATTTGTGTTTCTCCTCAGAGTATAAAGCTAGGAAGGATACCAAGAGATCATTTGCTAAACTTTGGTAGAGTTAATCCTTTCAGAGCTCTAATTTTATATCTTCAAGCCTCTGTTTCTGCAAGGTTGGGCTCCGGCATCCCAATGCATGTTAGAAGGAGATACGACTTTCCAGCTAAATGTGCCATTTTCTGTGGAGGGCTGATGTTCCCAGGCTGACAGAATGGCTCCCAGCTGGGTTTTTTCCACTCCCCTCCCTCTGCCTTTTCAGGGTCCAGGTCTCTTCTCACCTGTCCCAGTCAAATGACCATCTCATACTTCTGCCAAATATACCAGCTGTGGGTGCCTGTTTGTGTGGTTATTCCCTGTGTTATAGTGCTCCCTTCATTCTCAACCCTTAAGCAGGCAAACCCTCTCCATTTGCTGTGTGGCCACACAGTAGCCAGACAAAAGGTGGCAACTAAGTTACCTGACAAGGTTACCCAATGCCTCAGCTGAGAGATTTTAGATTTTGAATCACCAAGTTCCCAAAGCACATTTGCCTATTTTTTACTGTCTTTGATAACTCTTTACTACTTTGTCTTGCAAACAAACTGCAGAACTACTTATTGTCTGGGGGCTGTTTTATTTCTAGGGTAATGTTTACCATAGCACTTCAGATCTAAGCAAGATCGTTGGTTGCCAAACTAATATTCATATATATGTGTGTGTGCATACATGTATTAGTTTGAGAACCAAAGGTTGTTTGTCAAACATAAATCCTAAATGCAACTGATATCAGTTGCATATACTTAGCGTATAGTATTTCTGTATTGTTTTGCTGTTATGCTTTAAACACTTTGAAGATCTGGGTGGGGTGGGGAACAGTTGAGAGATCATCTTGCTTCATTTGTACAAATGGCATTCTCTGCTGCTGCTTACTTGATTTACTCTGGCTGCATTAAGACTGTGACTAGCAGATTGAGGTGGCTGTTCCTCCTCTACTCTGCCCTGGTGAGGCAGCATCTGGAGTATTGTGTTCAGTTCTAGGCTCCCCAGTTCAAGAGAGATGGGGAACTTCTGGAGAGAGTCCAGCGGAGGGCTACAAAGATGATTAAGGGGCTGGAGCATCTTTCTTATGAGGAAAGACTGCGAGAGCTGGGTTTGTTTAGCCTGGAGAAGAGAAGACTGAGAAGGTACCTTATCAGTGTTTATAAATATCTAAAGGGTGGGTGTCAAGAGGATGAGGCCAGACTCTTTTCAGTGGTGGCCAGTGAAAGGACAAGGGGCAATGGGTAAAAGCTGGAATTTCCACTTAAACATGAACTAAAACTTCTTTCCTGTGAGGGTGACAGAGCACTGGAACAGGCTGCCCAGAGAGGTTGTGTGATCTTTTCTGGAGATATTCAATACCTGCCTTGATGCAGTCTTGTGCAACTTGTTCTAGGTGAACCTGTTTTGACAGGGGTGTTGGACTAGATGATCTCCAGAGCTCCCTTCCAAACCCTACCATTCTGTGGTTTGAGAACTGATGTAAAAGTTGTTTTTTGTTTTTGTTTTTTAATATCTGTGCTCCTTTGTAAAAGGCTTTTGTTTTTATTGGAGTGATGAAAGTAACAAAAAAGTCTCTAGTTTGGAAGATATGATGCTAAATTCATGATTCCCCCATCATTATTTTGTTTTCAAACAACATAAATTAGTTTTATGCCGCACTAATGTATGTTTGACATTCTCCTGATGCTGTATATTGTACGATGGCTGCAGTTCACCTGTTTGACAAAGGACTGCAGTTTTAAGTTGATCTAGCCAAAAACTAAAGCACAAAAGTAAGTTTAGAAACCTCTTTTGAAAGATCATCATACCTAGTATAATATCTCTGTAGCTGAGAAAATACTATAGAGCTGATGTTGCTGACTAAATGTTCTCTATTAATGATGTGAGTAATTTTAACTGGAAATCTTTCAACTGCCTTCTGTAATCTCTGCATAAATGCCTGCACTGTAGAATAGAACCTGCATCTTTAAGTACCCTTTGTTAGCCATAGCACATTGGATGAGATACAGTGCTCATTTTCTATAATATACTGCTAATGTGATGTAAGCAATGTTAATGGATGTTTTAACATTAAAATAGTTTGAGGTCAGTGCTGGTGAGGCTAACTGTTGGTGGAGTCCACAACGATGTTCAGAATATATGAAGTAGAAAGGTTTTTGTTCTTCCTTTAATCTCACATTGAATCTAAATGTTCTGAAAACAAGACTGAATAATCTGGAATTCTGCAAGGTTTATTTCTATAGCACCTTCATCTAAATGACCCGCCACATTCTGTATCTTATTTAGCAGTTTCTTGTTGTAGAACACTAATTTTAGCAGCATAACTCAGCTGTTCTAGGAGTTAAGCTGCAGATTTAAGAAAAAATAACAACGGCATATGATTTCTGTTTCCTACTGCTTGGTACATGACAGCCATAAACAATCTTGTATTTAATACTTTTATATTTTTATACTATATTTTTATGATATTTCTGCTAGATGTTGTGTTTTATGAAGGAACTGGGACAATGTACAGGTAAATGCGCTCTCTGAGTATTTGTGAATTGTAGTTGTAATAGAAACTGCTACAGATAGAACTGCTAGTACAGTGTATTGCCAACCAATCTGTCAGTCAAACTCCACCCTAAATCTACTTGGTATGTTAAAGATGGTGGGTTTGGAACTGGCCCTCATTTGTTTTGGTGCAGGTAATCCCAGTTTCTTCTATAAATATAATTTTATGAGTGCTTAACAATTTAAAGTTTAGCATAACCGTCTTCTAGGGAAAAAATGCAAAACCTTATGCTGGCAAGAGTAGGACTGTGCTGTTGATGAAATATTTTAGGACACTTTTTGTTCTTGTGTTCTTAAGGTTGTTTTTTTCTGTTTTGTTTTTTTTAATTTCTGCTCTCCCCACTGCCCCAAGGTTATAAAAGCTGGTCGTTAATCATTGTAACACGGTGCTATTTTGCTATAGTAACATGGTATTAAAAGTTCTTGTTTTAAAGATCAAGAGAAGTACAGACTAGAAGATAAAAATGGCAAAAGAATAAGGGTTAGGTAGAAAGGGCACGGAGCGGGGGGAAAAAAGGTCACCCTACAGAAACATTTTGAGGAAATAATGATAGACAAAAATTACACAACCCATCTCAGACGCTTTAATAATAAAACTATAAACTCCAATGTTGATTTAATTTGTTTGTCCCAATTTTTTTCTGTTCCAGTATTTCTTATCTGGTCTGTCATATTTTTAGAAAGTACTGGTAAAACATCAAAACTTTAGGTCTCACTAAACCTGAGTAGCTAAATATTTTGCAGAAGTTGTTGATAACATTTTTTTTTTTTTATTAGAAACAGTATATCAGTATGTATGTAAACAGTCCTTTTTAACATAAAATGCCTATACAGTAAATGTTTGATCATAGAGAATAAACTAACAGCATGTGGAAATATTTGCAGATTGAAGTTAAATATTTTATAACCTTGTAATAAACACAAATTTGTGACTCAGTAATTTTTGCTATAGTCAGATGTCATTATAAATCTGAAATTATGATGGTATACCAACCATGAGCAATTTGCAATTGAGTGCATGCTGTTAAAATTATAAGTAATAGATTACTAAAATAATCTTCAGTGCCAATAGACTGGGTTTTCAAAACGACTTTACACATCCTTTATTCTTAAATTCATGTACAGGATATTATTGTTTGAACACAAAAGTATGTTGTAGGTTTTATACTTCTGGCTATGCCAGAGAACCTGCTATCGCCCTTGCTGGAGGCATTGTCTCTTTGACTCTAAATTCTGCTCTTAACTAGAGTAAATACTCAGATTTTCCTTTATCTATGCAGTGGATGAAAAAGAAAGGGGAGGGAATATGTCGGCTATTTGCCACAATGTGTTGTTTAGCATTCAGTGGCTATTCAGCCAGCCGTTGCTATTCTTATGTAGAGTAAATATTTAAATATGGTTTCATGGGTTTTTTAATTTTGGTTTGATATGTAGCAGTTATGCCTGAGGGTTAGACATGTACTGGCCTACTGGTACATGGAGCCAGCACCCCTGGGGAGGAGGAAAATCCCCAAATTTGTTGTTTTAACTGGTAGCTAGTTCACTCACAATAGTCTGCTAGATGACTGGTGTTAGCCAGGCTCAGCTTTGAGTATTGTCTTCAGTACTGGAAACGTGAGGAAGCCTGTGTGGTATAAATGTGGATCTGTTGGTTTATACGCACAGTGCTGAGAACATACATGTGAATGGTAGCAGTGCAGTTGTGATCTACAGATGCAGGCAAGATGAGGTTGGTTGGTAGAAACAGTATGTATTTAGACCCTATGTAGTAACTGGGAGAAGTAAATATCCCTGTAGTGGCTTGTACTTCAACAGATGTAGATCTCCTCTTGTTTGAGGTGGCACTTAGTTCAACTGTTAATTAGAATTATGACTATTGCTATTTCTAGTACATTAGATTACAGAGCTTTAATAAAATGGTAAGATAGTTTCCTACAGCTCTGTGCTTATCGGTGTCATGAACTTCAGAGTATTCCTACAAGAAACCAGAGTTCCCACTTGTCATACACTTCAACAATATTGACTTTTGAGGGCTTCTTCACCCTTTGTTGTCATGGCAAGGATTGATTTATGGTATATGTACATCCTCACTTTGCGCAGTAATTGTTTTTCAATACCAAGTTCGATGATTCCGATTTTCTTTGCTACCTCTGTGTTTCTCCAATCCCATCACAGTGTGGATCTCAGAATCTGGAAATAAGCTTCTCCTTAGAGGAGAAAATTGAAAGTAACTTCAGGCTAAAACATCTGTTTTCAGAATACTTTCTTACAGGATCAGTCAGTGTTGGCATATTCATCGTCTAATGGATTCCAGCCATTGCTGCAGAATCACAGCTTTCTGATGCAACCTGGTATGCCTGCCTTGATCCACAAAATTTGTGATAAAATACAGCGTTTCATAAAACTGATTATTGAAATCCCACAGGAAGACATTTGCATTCCTGAAGTTCCGACTAATGTGTGATAACTCTGTAGAGATAACAGATATAACTGTAGTCACAGTAACTATAGTAATTTTTCAGTTGCACTGGCTTTATCAAGTGTAAATTGTCCTTGAGAAGTAGCTGAACTCTTAACAAGCCACTTCTAAAAAGAAACATGGGAAAGTACTATAGCACTATCCATATTTTATGAAAGTGTTAATCCACACTCCATACTTAATTTATTTTACCTGATAACTAAATGCTTTAGTAGTTCATTTAATTTAATTAAATTGAAATTCTGTGCAAGTGAAGTAATTCTAATTCTTAATACAAAAATGTAAGTGGGAATCAAAATTAGTATTTTCTTTCATAATCATCTAGGAACATAGGCTATTTGACAAAATAATCCATGGATGTTCTGGGTTCATGGATATCTTAATTCACTGCTTCACCTTCCTTTCATTTATGTTTTTCACTTGGAAATTTCAATGGACCAGTATAAGAAGCTGAGGCACCAGGAGATACATTTAGGTAGGCTCAAAAAGAATACTTTGATAACATTCATCCTTGAGCAGCCACTAAAACTATTGATAATGTATGAACAGTTACATAGGCATATGTACAACTGGGTAACCACTACTGGGTAGCACCAGGAATTTTGTGTGCAACTGAGGGCAGAGGAAAGCTATCAAGACCAGAGTACATGTGGATACTGTAGAACAAGGTAGGGGAGGTGTTATTTATTTATATATATCTGCACACTTAGTTTAACTAATTCTGTGTTGAATTTTACATCCATATACATTTCTCTGAGGGGGAGGACTCTCTTAGTTTCTGTGCACCACATAGAATATTAACATATATTAACTGGACGTATTTAGATACAGAAAAAATATTTGAAAGGAAGTCATGTTCAGTAATATATTTGATACTGATTAAATTTCTATTAATTATTTCTCGAGTCTTAAAAAAGCCCCAAATCATTTAAAATGTGATGATTTCAAGATTTTTTCAGATAAGGTCTTTGATTTTGTGTTATTCTGAAGTGATCACTACAGCAAATATTTAGACACTTTTTCCAGACCTGTTAACGGCCTTAAGGTTAAATGATCAGCTGAGGTTAATGAAACTGCTGATTTTGACAGTGAAGTGGTTTCTCAACTGGTATAATTTTTATGGAGATGTGGCGACTGAGTTTGATTTACTAAACAAAATAAAAGTATCCATTATCCCTTCCAATCCCTAACATTCTGTGTTTATGCTCTTCTTCCCATATAATGAGTTTCTGTAAAATGAAATTGTTATGCTGACTGGTACGCTTGCTGGAAAATTATTTTTTTTCCTGTGGCTTTGCATATAAGTGTGATGAAGGGAAATTCAAGTTCTGCTAATGTTCCAAACTGTAATAGAAATATTCCTTTTGCTCTTTAGTCATCTTAACTTGAAAAAACAAAACAAAACAAAAAAACCCCAAACCCATTAATTCTTAGTTATTAGAAGCACTTATAAAATCAAGTATGTTATAATTGGAACTTTAATTTTATGTATAAACTGGTATTATTAATATTGGTATTCTTACTTTATCTTTTATTTCCTAAAATTGTCTTACAGTAATCTCAAAACTGGAATTTTTTTAAAGGTTTGATAGACCCCAAACTAGCTGAAATATTTACAATATATAATGGAAACAATGATCAGTTTCATTAGTAGCTGCCATATTTCATCTGTGATTCTTTTAGATTGCAAGTTGTACACATCGAGTACTCTAATCAATGGACATGTTGAACTCTATCTCAGTGTTCATAAGTACTGTACAAGTGGAGGAGCAGAAATGGTTTTGGTGCTTATAACTGAAAGAGAACTAATGAATAGAAAGGAAAGATAGCAGCTGCCACTTTTTAAAATGGAAGTGCTAGAGAATCAATTTACTACAGACAATTGTACATGCATTCTGAACTTGTTGCTTTAATTTCACAAATACTAACTAAAGAAATTCACTAAATAAATAACAAAAGTAACTTCCATATCTCCTTGCGGACTGTAAATAGCAACTGTTGTTTACACACTGCCTGGAGCCTCAATGTGGAGCTATGGAAAAAAAAAAATCTTGCTGAATAATATCCATCCTTTGGTGAGAGTTCTCCTTTCTAATATAAGCTTTATGCAAAGACTGTGACTCCTGGATTCAGAGTGAATGAAAGTTGGAATGAAGATTGGAATTCTGTTCTGGGACAAACATTGAATATGACCCTCCCGTTTATCATCAAAAAAGCTGTCCAGCTTGTTTTTAACTAAATTAATTCCATCTACAACAGAAAAAAACCCTGCCTCCAAAACAACAACAAAAAACCCCCCAGCAAAACCAACACCACAAAAACCACTGTAAACTTTTAAAGCAAACAAATAAAAATCTTTTAATCTATCAATTAAATTATGTACTCAGTGTTCTAAACTTGAAATATTCTATTGTGTATTAATGCTGTTGATGTAAGACTTTTCTCTTGAATTGACATGTCTATGTGTGGGTTGTTTTTGTTTTGTTTGTTTGGGTTTTATTTAAAGTAATTTTTCCAATTAATTTTCAAGGTTTGTTTGTAAATATCAAGGTGATGGATTTATGTGAATGAACTCATGAATATTCCAAGTATGAAGCATTCTATCCTCTACAGCATTTGAACTTGTTTGACTTGTAGCTATATATGTAGTCTATTGGGAAGCCACTATTCTGTGACATGTTTCCATAACTAGCTTTCATTAGGACCTCTTTTCATACTTTTCCTCATCTATCTAAATACAGTTACACAGAGGCAGTCAATAAAGCATTCAAACAATAGTGCATAAACCTTTGTCAGGATTCATTAACATTTTAGAAAATGCAAAACACTTAAATATCTGACTTCTTTCCAGTTTATCTAAATCCTTGTTGCAATCTAGTAGTAAGATCTGCACTTTCGGTAGGTATATTAATCATGTGTGACGGACTTCTTCAGTGTTTGTCCTCCTTAGTGCATTGTATGTAACGCTTTAGCACTGACTGGATTTTCTTTAGGCTTTCACTTCTAAACAAGTCTCTCCCTAAAAATTGTATCTGCTATGAAAGCAATTTCCTGCTTGTAATTAAAAAGGGACATCTCGGTTCTGGGTGTATAATTTAACCAGACTTGCTCTTTCTATGCTCTTAACTCAGTAGAGGAAAAAATCTATAGTGAGTTGTAGAAAAATACCTGTTACACCATGTCATGGCTGTATATTTAGTATTCTTGCCACATGCAAGTAAACTACATCTTAAAAAATGCATGCTTTAAGAACCAGATGGATTGGAAACAGCTTCTACTGTGTGAGGAGAGGAGTAGAAAAAAGATCAGTAGTTGGAAAGACAGCCAGCTGAACCTTAGTACAAAGAAATTGTTGAGGGAATGAGTTGATCTCTGCAACATTATCTGAGTGAGAGGCACGCATTGACTCTAAGAGTCGAAAACTGGTGAAAAACAACATCTAAACTAGATTTAGGAAAAACTTAGTAATATGAAGACCATGTTGACTTAAGATACGCTCTTTAGGAGCTAATGGGCTGAGGGAGCCACTGTTATTTAAAAGCTAGAGTTTGATATACAGAGCGTTTCTGTTGTCATTTAGCCATCATTGGAATGGCAAGACACCAATGCCGTGATCAAGCAATTGAAATAGTAGAGGTTTTTAACTTAATTTTAATTTTGCTTTGACTCCTACCATGATTGGGAGGACTATTTGATTTTATTGCAATACTAGACTGGATAGTTACTGTTGTGTTAAAGTGAAAAAAAAAAAAAAAAATCCTGGGAGGGGATAGGAGGGGAAACTGAAGAAATGGCAAACTTGTGCATTATCATTTGTGTGTTGTTCATAGTTATTTAAAAAAAACCAAAAAACAAAAACAACAACAACAAAAAAAAACAAACTAAAGCAGAGCAGTAGGAAGAGTGAAGGGTAGGAAGAATGTAAATGCAAAGCAAAACAGGAGCAACAGGTATCTATACAGTTATATTGCAGGTGTCAGTGAGAACACTGGTTAGATAAAAGGTCTTTTACAGTTTTGTTGTGCTAAACATGAAATAGAATTTTTCATTGCTGATACTGTGTACTCATCAATTCTACATTCCATCTGCAGTGTAATTCCACTAAAAAGGAGCTCGTTTACTGCTTGTGTGTTTACTTTTATCTCTATTTGGTGCTAAGTGGAAATCAAAGCTTTGACATGTTCCATATATAACACTGAATAGAAAGCTTCAAAATGCAAATCCAATCACAGCACATTAAAAAAACAAAATTAACCACAAAAAAACCCTAAAGAAATTGAAGGATGTTTGAGAGAATGAGGTGAATGGGACTGGTGAAAGCTTGTCAAAAGATGAAAGGAAGTGCATCCTGGGCACTTGAACTATAAAAATAGAAAACAGAAACTAGATGCAATTTTTTTTTTATTTTTTTTTTTTTTTCCCCTAAACATCAATGACATTATGTGCACCGGTCTCCCTTGGTATGTAATAGTAACTACTGCTTAGAGTGGAAGAGGTGCAGAATGAACCTTACCTCCCTATAGTAGATCTAGACAAAGTAGCAGCTTTGCCCTCCCTAAATTTTTTTTCAGCTTTGTAAAACTTCATTTTCATTCTGAGGTGAAGCTCTTTCAATTTATTGCATGTAAGACACCTATAAATTGCATTTTAGTCTATACCTCCATGACAATCGACATATCCAAGACTGAGGAGGAAAAAAAAAAAAAATGCTATTTTATTGAAGTTGAGGACTGACTCAGTCTCCCATATGTTCTGAAAGTTCTATAATAATAGCAGTCCATTCATTACTTTGTGGAATTTGATCACTATAGAAGAGGAAAGACTACTGAGCTTCATATTACTTGAATGTTAACAAGGGAGGGATGTCATGTGGGATAATCTAGGCATAAATGTGATTCTTCTATGATTCCCACCGTCTGGACCAAATGGCTGCAGAGGGATATGAATCTAAGCAGAAATCTACTATGAAAAGAAACAACCTTCTCCAGTAGGATCTTTGCTGGAAACAGTGCATTTCCTGGAAAAGCTTTAGAATGATGAATGGCTGTTCTCTAAGATTTTGCTATAGTTTTGCTAACAAACTTGTGACAGAGCATATGACATGACTGTCTAAGTCCACTGGAGGTCTGGCATAATGAATCAATCTAAAACATTATCTTTCTTTGTAATCATTATTTTTAATTTCATTTAATGTCTGTTACTATAGAGTTCAACTAGATAGTAAAGATATAAATAGAGTCTAAAGAACAGCCAATTAATACTTAATCAAATTAATATTCAGTAAAAGGGGTAAAATATGTAAAATAATCAAATTAATGAAAGATAAATAGGTCTATTAGAACCCAAAAATATTACACACCTGAAATTTTCTACATTCTGAATGAAACTGATGCTACTATTATTTTCCAGTTGTGGGCTGCAGAAAATTTAAGATATCTTTAATGCCATAGAAAAAGTTACTTTAGGTGAAGCGATCAAGGTGACTCAATAAGCATGTTCAACAAAACGTGTTTTTTTTGTTGTTTTTTTTTTTTTGTTAAAGATTTATTTGAGCCTTGTGATCATATATGTTAATAATTGTGAGTGTGATTTTCCTCATAGCTCCAAAAGGCTACATGAAAAGTTTGTTTAAAATTGAATGAATTTATATTCTGTCATGTTTTGACCACCATGTATTACTCTGAAAAATAATTGCATTCTGTATCAATTATTTTAAAACTTAAGTATAATTTTACAAATCATATATTACTTTAAAATATTATTTCTGTCTTTTCTGAACTTATTGTGATCTTGTCTAAAAACATCTGGAAAGTGACTTACCAACTGGAGGTCACCTTTATACTACTCTGCCTGATCATAGGAAACACAAGAAAACACTGTTCACATACTGCAAGCAACTATGTACTGAAGCACACACAGGTGCATGATGTGAGTGTGTAGAAAACAGTGTTAACTGAAAACTTTATGCAGTTACCATTTCACAAGCTTTTTGGCAAAGCTCAAATTCTGGTTTAACTAATGGATTTTCTTTTGGAGATGATTGTTCTTCTGACATTCCTTGTTTAATACTCTTGCTGCCACACCGAAGAAGTATTTAGCAGCAAAAATTAGTGACTGGATTTCTGGAAATCATGATCTCTTGTTGTATGACCCCAGCTGCAAGATGTTGAAATCATCAAATTGATGGCAAATGAATATGAAAACCTGTTGACTTCTAAGTAAAATACCAATAGGATAACTTTGCTGGTATAAAAACTCCAAACTCTACTCTACTTTTATGTAGCATGACATGATATGATGTGACGAAAAGTATGCCAAAGGGGTCACACTGGGAAGACTCAACTTCTCACTGTCACTTTAGTCACCAAGTAACATTTCTGTCCAGCTATGTGTAGTGATTGTAACTGCCTTGTGGATCGTGGTTGAGCTGACTGTTAGTCTTGAAATTAACTTTTGCCTTTGATAGTAGCAGAGAGGTCTGTTCATTTGTATGTCTGGCCAACAGCTGGTAAACATGGCCTATGAAAGGAACGACGGAAATAATATCAACACTGTTGCCACGTGGTTTACTTTGCAATAAACCTGAACTTGAGCATATTGACTTCCTGCATTATCTGCTATTAGCCATGGGCTGTGCTGATCATGCGACTGTCTCTGATAGACCCCTTCATCCCTCTGCTGAGGCAACCATGCTAGGACAGGCTGTACCCGCTTCTGGTGCTGAGAGGCTGGGGGATGACTTAGCTAAGTGCACAAGAAAATTGATTGCTGATTGCAAAGGACCCAATTCTGCTTCTGTTCAAGCTGGGTAGATTTTTGAACTTGTTTTCCTGTTGTGTCCTGGTCTCGGTGCACTTACAGCAATTTTTCTCTCTCTAAGATCTTGTTTTTAACAGTCCAAAGAAACTTGTACAGTTTGTACTTGAACTCAGTACATAAGAACATTTCTGATGTAAATCAAAGCACACAATGACAGAGTTGTTTGATACTCACTGATCATTGTGATGGTACAACATGAAATAGTTTAATTAGAATGTAGAAGCTCATGAGGGACAATTATTTCTTGTTACCATGTCTCTTACCTAAAAATTCACACAGAATTAAATATATTGAAGATAAACTAGACTAAGAATAAGATACTGTGGTGTACAAAGCCAATTCTAAAATGATGCCGCTCATTACAAAATGGGTTTTCTTCCAATAGGTTCAGTATCTTCTCAGTAGTGTTTAACTAGTTGCTAATTGAGATAAGTAGCTGGTGGGACTCCTGAAGAATTTTTTTATTTTTTCATTGAAGGAGGATTTTTTCACCTGAAGTCAGAAAATAAGACAAATCACTTCATTTTACTTGTAATTCCACAGTGAATCACATCATGACCTTTGAGGTGATCACTTAGAGCCAAAATAGCATTCCTGTGAAGTTCTCCAGGAAAATGTTTTAGTAACACTCTTCAGTATGTTTCCATACATATGAGACAGTGGTTTAGTGGCTCAGAATGTGACTTTGGAGTGTTTCTGCAAGTCAGGCTTCCATGAAATGCTGGTGCTATAAGGAACTTAAATGAGCCATTAGCTTTTGCCCCACTGTGCCTGGAATGCTACAGATATTTTTTTCTGCTTAGCAAATAAAACTGCAGGCATACTACAGTATTCATTTCAAGATGGTTTGTTGGCTTAGTAGTATATTCTGTTTGAGTATTTCTATACCACTTGAAGTCATCTTCCTGTGCTGCTGGGGAATGCGTTGTACAAGGCAGCCTAAACTGGGAGAAGCTGCCATATAAACACCCAGTGCCACATATGATTTGAATTTATATTGGCGTGGAGCTTATCCAAAACAGAGCTCCATAACCCAAGTTACTCAGAAGCAGATGTTGCTGGGCAGATACAAATAGAAATGAATACTGCAAGTGGCCGTGAATCAGCATGTTACTCTTAACAACTACTGAAATTTATTATTTGATTAGTTCTAGTGCAGGATTAGTATAATCCTGAAATTTTGCAGGTGAAGATCCTTGTATCTGAATCAGCATACCCTAAGTGAAATGATTTTAACCTGGACTGTTGTTTAGCTGATCTTGCTTATTTTTTTTTTTTTTGAACTTTGATAGAAAGCATAGAACATATTTCTCTCAGAAAGCCTTGGTGCCTCTGAAAATTATCAGATAGTGAGCATAATTACATTAGTATATTTACAGGAGCAGAAGAAAAGCCATTCTGATAGTATGAACGTCAACAATAAATCACTTGAAGAATTACTGATGGAACTTGTTGTAGGGGAAGCAACATATGTGTGTAATTGAGTCCTTCAGTGTGAGCATAGACACTAAAGAAATATTCAGAACATCATATTTCTGTGCCAGTTTCCTGAAAATAATAAATGATCATTAGATTCATGGCTTCTTAGATGAAATAGTATGCTTTCATGCATGAGGTGCACTTAATATTGTCCAGCACCTTGGAAGATGGAGAACTCGGACCCATCAGCATTTTACACTGTTCTTGTCTGATCTAGTTGTGGATCTGCACATCAGCCATGTTAGTCAAATATTCACTGGTCTTTCTCTTAAGGCCAAAATCCTGTGCCCTCTGTTACCAATATCAATGTCCTGGTGTTGGGTAAAAAAGTAAATCTTAACTTCAAAAAGACTCCTCTGTGCTTCCCACCTGCTCCCCCCCCCCCTCAGAACATGTGGAAGCTAAAAGCTAACTGCAGTGTGCTCCTATAGTATAGGAGTGGTTTTGGAGAAATCTTAAGAGAGTATGCATGGCTTCTGAGCACCACTCTTCTTGACCCTAAGTGAAATTAGAGGTTGGTTTACAGCCAAGGTAAGCTGATGTAGCTGTATTGACCCTTAAGATTTATTTTTAAGCACTGAAGCAGGACACATGATGTGTTGTCCTCAAACTTGAAAAAAAAGAGGACTCCTGATTGTATTTGTACTTATCCTGGCTGTGTACAGCTCCACTCAATTATGAGAGGAAGCAATTCTACTCAATTTTACAATGATTGTACAAGAGTTTTCTAGAATGGCTGACATCAAGGACTGTGGCACAAGAGAACTATGCAGAAAGGGATGGGCTAAATATGAAGTTAGTGATCTTGCTAAAGGATAAATTACAGTAGTGATTTGAAAGTTAAAGGTTCCTTAATATTTGTACCTGAAGTACTGCATATAAACAGGCAGTATAGGTATGGAAAACAGGAAAAAAGGGAAATTGTTAAACTGCATTATTTTTTGAGGCAGAATGTGCACAGAAGTTTTGGTAAGAAAATAAATTCTGTAATAAAAATAATTTATTAGATAGCTTATCTACATATAAAAAAAAAATTAAAAATGCTGAAATGATCATGTGCTAATCAGAGTATTTATTAATGTAATACATAAAACTATAATGTATAGTTACTCTCTAGCAGAGAATACTGCAGGGTCCAGACATGAGGAATACCATTATATTAATAAGCTTCAGACAAGATCAGAAACATTTTACAGCCTGGAAAGAAACTCAGTAGCTTGCTGTATGATTTGCTGAATTTATAGGACCCATATTTGAACTGGGGCTCAACTTTTATTAAAATAAAACACTCAGGCTGTCCTGTGTCTGTGATGTAGAATCACTTTTTGTAAACAGGGAAATATACAAACATTTTCAAAAATTACCTGAGCCAAAAACTGCATCAGATTTCTTCCTTTCTGTGTCTGGATTTGAAAGATTTGAACCTCCTGTAACAAATTTTTTTTTGAGAAAAGCTGATTTTGAAACTCTGCCAGGACAGTTCTCTGCTGCAGCTCTCTGTCTTGGGCTTGGCACAAGTTCAGTCTTCAGCAATCATTGCAGAAGGAAAGACAGCAGCTGGGATCAGTCAAATATCCTTAAGGGCTGTCTAAACATGATTCTCTGGAAAGGAGAGTTCTGGTGAACTAAGTTCCAAAGAAACTCGTGAATGTTAGCCTGGAGCAGGTTGTTCAGAGATTGATGTTAATCAACGTGGGTAGCTGCTGATGGAAGCTGACCTCTGGTGGACTCCTTTGCTCTGAGTAGTACATCACTGCAGTAGGCAATGAACAGTATTTGCTGCCACTGCTGGCTCATCCTGGGCGGGCAGGAGAAAATGGGCTGTAAATAGAGGACTTTTTTTCAGCACATCTGAGGCCAGAATGACAAGGAGTCCTACTAATAGCTTTAGCTTATCATTTGGGCCTTTAGTGGCTACTGAATAGCTGTTTGATAGACAAGGAGTAGTCAAGCACAATTGTATTTGCAAAATAGAGTCTCTTGTAGAATAAAATTTTCAGAAGCCTGGAAAGCTTGCTTACAGTTCCTACATCGTGGGATTCTTAGAACTTGCAAACCTGTAACTTTTGATCTTTGTAACTAATAAAATTTAAAAATATTTACATTTGGCAACAAATAAAATAAAAATTAATCGAATTAGTGACATGAGCTATGCAACTGCCAGGCTCGGTCACCTCACAGCTACAACTTTGTTAATCATGAAATCACAGAATATATTGGGTTGGAGGGGACCTTCAAAGGTCATCTAGTCCACCCTCCCTGGAGTAAGCAGGGACATCTTTACTAGAGCAGGTTGCTCAGAGCCCTATTAGGCCTGACCTTGAATATCTCCAGGGATGGGGCCTCTGCTAACTCTCTGGGCAACCTATTCCAATGATTCTACCACCCTCATATTAATCAGCCAGTTGGTTATAAGCAATGTTTCCTTGAAGGTATATGGTGCAATTAATTGCTGCCTTGCTATGAGCTCTTTTTCTTCCTGCCTAAAACCATTGTACAGTGCAGTGTTGTGACAGAAGAAAACTTTGAAGTCCTGTTACCAGTGGAAGGGGGTAGAAGAGATCAAGTGAGAATTATGTTTTAAAGTGTTTTATGGCTGTGAAATGACAGCCTGTGTCTGGGGTGAGAGTGACAAGGAACAACGGGTGTGTACAGAGTCTTTCTGGTATGAGTTGGAGTGCCCTCATGGTCATGTGGCTGTGAACTCTGCAATATTTCAGAAATTTCTGCATGTTTATACTTCAAAAAGTGATACCTTACACTAGCTCCAGAGATTCTTTAAAGAAGAAACAAGATGTCTTGTTAAACTCTACTACATGTACCTGATTTTGATGCTACTGCATTTGTAGACCTGCTTTATCATCATCCAGACCCTGTGTGTAAGTATTCGAAGTAATCAAAGGTGGATGTTAAACACAATCATTCTCATTTGATCATACTTTGTTTTGCATTTCCTTTAAGTTTATATTAATAACCTCAGAAAAATGGGGGAAGTGACAAACTGGGCTTTAAATTATTGTGTTTCCTAAAGGAAAGTCCTGTAACTGGACCTGGTTGTCCTCTATCACTGAAAATACTTGGTAGCCATTTTTTTCCCATGGGAGAATAAGCAAATGTATTAATTCTTCCTTATGAGTAAGAGTTTAGTAAAATGCTAATAGTGATTCCTACAGCTGTAATACAAAACCCCATGTGCCCTACTCTTTAAAAAACAAAAACCAGATAACATCACCATTAAAACAAGGAAAAAAAATAGTGCAGTGTCCTAAGAAAGAGACCTAAGAAAGAGACATGTAACTTCACCTTTTCCTTTTTAAAAGCCAGTTTCTTAATTCATTGAGGAAGGACTGAAGAACAAATAAAGATCCTCACAGCTTCTTGACTTCTAAACTTAAAACTAGCATAACATGAATGAACAACAAACACCTTTTCTTGTTGATCCAGAAGGAAGGGAGGAAGAAACAGAGAACTGTCCTGGCAGAGTTTCAAAATCAGCTTTTCTCAAAAAAAATGTGTTACAGGAGGTTCAAAGCTCTGAAGAAACTACAAGCCTTGTAATTGTTCTCAGTTTAAATATAGAGAGTACCTCTAATGCATATTTTAATCATTAGAGGTTTTCCTTATTTTCTTGAATGTGCTATTCCAGGAGAAAATGTTTGCATCACTGTATTTGAGTTTCTACAGTCTTTATTTTTAATACAGACAAGATGAAATAATTTACCACAGGGGAAATATTGGCAATGTTTTTCTTACCAGATCCTTCTGATTCTGATTTTTCTAACATTTCTACACATTCATTATTTTTTTATATTTGTTTCTATAAGTACTCTAGTTCCATGAAGTATTTAGTTGACAGCATGAATCTCTTCTTGAGAAAGCTGCCAACAGTTGTGACAAATCTGTTGTCTGGCAATTCTAGGTTGCAGTTCTGAGCCTTTTGCTGGCAGATCCACAACTTTAGATCATGCAGATTTTTTTACCTGGGATAACCGTGGAGCAGCTAATTGCTCTAGGCAGGCCTCACAGCTCCTACATACTCTGTTTTACCCTCAGTGCTGTAGGAACAGGGAAAGGAAATCCATTTAACACAATCTTTTCCTTCTGTTTATGGTCCTCCAGCAGCAAAAGGAGTGGAAGATGAGACAATGAAGCAAAGTGTATTATTCATCAAGTAACTCAAATTCTTTGTTCTCTGTGAAGTATATTCTTACTCAAGGTTTCATCTAATTTCTATATGGAAACAAGTAGTATATATTTTGTGTAAAAGGATTTCCATTTCAAAGCCTTAATCTTAACACTGTGGACAAAGTTGATGTGCCATATGTGTCTGGTGCCATTTTAAGTCCCCATAATGTGTGAAATATCCTTGTAGAATTGCAGATCTGACATACCAGATACCTATACCCTTCTGATGTGGGCACTTAGTGATATTTAAAATGTCAGATACCTGTTTCCTAGTGTCTGGGATCTTGGAACAGGGTACTCAGGCCCTCACAAGGAAGATGAGACCTAGATCAAGTTACTACCCTCAGTCTCTGGAGGAGTGTGCACTGTGCCTCCTTGCTTGGGAAGTTCAGCTCACAACTGAAAAGGTTGCTGAAAAGGTCATCTGCATTTTCTCGCCATTTATGAGGAGATGAAGTATGTTGAGACTGACAAACGTTGGTGTGCACATTCAACTCAAGGTCCTCTCTTAAGTTCCCTCCGTATATGAAGGTGAATTAACCACCATTGGTATATTTAAGTTTTCTCTAGACTTTTTAAAAATCGCCATCTGAACTACTTGATACAGGAAAAACTGTCCACTTTTAGTATCCCATAACATTCTCTGGAATCCCTACTGTATCAAATAATGGAAAAAAAAAAAAAAAGTTGCCTATCAAACTATGCAGAGTATAAAAATGATCCCTTCATACACCGAGAGAAGGAAAAGATGTTTCTAAGGAAGCTGCTGCTCTAAGCAGAAAAAAGAGACATATACAAATTGCTAATCCATCTTGCAGCTTGGCAGATTTACAAGACATTTTCCTTTTCAACTGAAAATATAGCAATAAAGCACTAAGGTTTAAATTATTCAAAATCAAGTACCAAACTGGACATTAATCTCTTAAACATAGATGTTTCAAATATCTTTTCCATTCTAAGGAGCCATGATATGTTTTTATACCTAATAAAATGTATTTCGGTTAAAGCATGCAATAATTTTGACATAAGTTGAAGAAACAGTATGAAATTTTTTTTGTATAAAGTTTACACAGACAATTTAACTAGATAGGTTTTTATTAGAAGATGGATGCTTAAAGTTTAAGATTATTTCAATCTTCATTCCCTAATAAGAATCATATGAAATGGCATTCATATATTTCACCTGAAATTACTTGAAGATCAAAGAGCTATGTAAAAGATTTTCTCATTAAGGACATGCAACTCATTAAGAGCTCTAAGTAGATATGGAACGAAATATAGTAATAGAATAGAGTGTCGTCTTGTGAGAAAGCTAATAAATACTTAAGGCTGTTCTACAGAATAGGGTTTTTTTCTTGACATTTTTCATCTTACTACAGGCTTCTAGATCAGAAGTTTTCTACATATAGAAGAGTGTTGATCTGATTTTTCTAAGGTTTGGGGGTTACTCACATGGGTTTCTGACAGTAAATATATTTGGGAAAGTGAATGCACAGTAAAATCATGCAACTTAATCTGAATTTTATTATTGCTAGCAACAGCAGTGGTACTTGAGCAGATAAGAGGAGATAATTAGTTACTTAAGCAGTGTTTACTTACCAAAGTTTAGAATCTCTCTCCCTATTTCTTTTATGTGAAGGATCTTTTTTTTTTTTTTTTTTTTATAATGTTCTCCTAGTATAATCACTAGAAAGTCCATCACTCTAAGCAGTAAATGTATACCAGAGTACCCCCTGAAAACCTTACAAGCCTAAAAACCAACCTTTCCTTGACTGTGCCAGATGTATTCGGAGTCTGCACTCCAGAATCGTGATTGCGCTCACCCCGCATGTGCAGGACAGCCAGGGAATCAGGCCC
>NW_010311316.1:0-5015 GCF_000700745.2 Antrostomus carolinensis | reverse complement strand
ACCCAAACCAGTCTGGGATTCTATGAGATTTAGATTGCCTATCATCCATGACTTAAAAAAAAAAGAGATAAAAGTAAGCCTTGATGTGAGGTGTGCTGTCCCACAACTAGAAGCAGCCACAGCTCTCTAGCAAGATCCTGCTGACGTGGAAGTATCTGAAATTCAGGAAAAGCCACCCCTACCTGCAACACACCTACCAACTGACCGCAAGATTCTCTGCCATCCTGCAGCAAGGAGCAGCACAGGGAGCAATGCGGATCCAAGCTACACCACTGCTTACCCTTCTGATCACAGAGGAGCTGGAGAAATTATATACTGGCATATATATAATGAAGAAATTATAAACCTGCAGCCTGAAAACCAAGATATGAGGGAATAAAGTGATGGTTGAAAGAGTTATAAACAAAGCCTTGGAATGTGGTGATAGAATTACACAACCAGATGTTGACTCCTCACAAAATATGATGACTCCTCACAAAACCCCATATTTTCAACTTGGCATACACGTGGAGCTCCATTTCTCATTTATTCTAGATGAAGCATATTTAGATTCACAAACTATTTATTTATCTTTATGTTTTAACATCTAATATCAAACCTGAAATTACCAGAAAGAAATTATAATTTACACTCAAAATGTAGTTTAAATGCACTAAATTAATTTAAAGTCATATTGGCATAATCACTTACACTAAATAGGATTTGTACATCGAATATGCATCTGAGAATCATTAATAATCTGTTCTGGAAGCCCTTTTCAGCCAATGAGGCAGCAGATAGTATCTAAATTATTTTGCATTTATAATGAACCTAGTTTGTAATTTAAGAATATTATTCCTGCCTGAGAAGTAATTGTAGACAACACATAAGTGACAGCATAACCTCAAAATGCCAAATTAATCTTATATGCAATTATTTCAGAAGATACACATTTTAAGAATTATTTATCATTATTAACAATAATTGTGAGTTCTGATCCCAGCTCTGCTGACAACTCCCTGCTTTGAGCCAATCATTTCATCTGCATCTCTGTTCCCTCTGCCTTCAAAATGAAGATCACAGAATCCCAGACTGGTTTGGGTTGGAAGGGACCTTTCAGGGACATCCAGTCCAACCCCCTGCAGTGACAGGGACATCTTCAACCAGACCAGGTTGCTCAGAGCCCCGTCCAACCTGACCTTGAATGCTTCCAGGGATGGGGCTTCTACCACCTCTCTGGGCAACCTGGGCCAGAGTTTCACCACCCTCATTGTAAAAAATATATTCCTATATGCTCCACTAAAGTATTATAGAAATGTTTATATTAAAATGCAAAAGAAATGTAAAATTATGAGATTAAAAAAAAAAAAAATCAAAATCTATGTGCACTAATCAAGTGCAAGTGCTTTAGAGAAGAGTAACCCTGGAATATGCAAGTTTAATCAGAGTGTACTTGAACTTATATTAGCTTGAAAATGCAAATCCTACACCAGCATATATATGCAAAAAGAAGCTAAACCAGCACAGTGTTATACATTAGTAAGTATTTATATACCAGTTTCCTTCCCCAACTTTTGACAACTGCAAATTTAGCTCCACCCCTTTCCCCATCTATATTATTTACTTATTAGTATTTCAGGAGTGTTTTGTTTTAAATTCCAAATGTAAGGGGAAAAAAAAAAAACCCTGCGTATGTTTTGTGTGAGGCTGTGGTTATGTTTTAGGACTACTTAAGGCGACCTACCCTGTTCAGATCCTCTATTTCAGAACTGAAGTTTGTTTCTCCTTCCATCATTTCCTCCTCTTCTAATGTCCGTTCATCATCAAAGTCATGCACCAGCATATCAGCTGATGGATCAAATTCATGGTCATCAGATGTTGCTGAACCTCCTGATAGGAAACATTTTAAAGAATGTTTTTAGTTAGATCATGGCCTCACAGAATTTAGGGTTTTTTAATTATTATTTTATTTTGGTGACATTTTAAGACTCAAATTATACTGAGAAATTAAATACTTCAAAATCCCTCAATCATTTATTTTATGTAAAGCCAATCTCATTATTCAGAGGACAGAGGAAGCTGTTCTTTGGGTGGTAAGAGATCATGGAATAAGAACCAGGAGATATTCCTATATGCTCCCCTAAAGTATTATACAAATGTTTATATTAAAATGCAAAAGAAATGTAAAATTATGAGGGTTTTTTTTTAACCAGCCAGTTCTCAAAGTCCTATGTATCTGGAAAGTGGGTCCCTAGTTAAGTCTTTGTAAAATGTTTCGTTTTTGAAGACTTAATTTTTAAATAATTATAAACTTGCCTGAATCAAGAGTTCTACTGGGAGAAAGAATACTCATAAAATATAAACTCGGGGCAGTTGTTTGCTTAATACTTTGCAAACTTGCTTGTTTACAACTACAAAGACAGTCTAATGACTTTTTTCAAAATTAAAACTTCAAGTAAGCTTCACAGTTATGCAGATTTGATTGACGATGCAGAATCCTTAAGTTATTTTTCCCCATGCAGTCTTTTCACAGTTCTTTGTAAAGAAGTCTGGTTATACTTTATGACAATGAAAAATAAATGAATAGATGAATGGTTTGGCAGAGGCAGCAATTGTCATGTAATTCGGCAAGAACTCTATTTCTAATTCTAACCCTGCAAACATTTTTTCCACTTGTCTCCATGGACAATTTAAATTTCATTTTCCAAAGCTTGAAGAGTGTACCCACACAAAGGGTGCAAGAGGGAGGGCTTGACTCGAAGAATTAAGTATATTTTGTAGTTGGAAGTGTTAAAGCAATTGATTATTTCTCTGAAAGAAGGAAGAGCTCAAGAGACAAGGGCAGTCCAGCTAAAGGAATTAGTGGAAAGCTTTTCCACTAGTAGGGTGCCAAAAACCTGGGAAATAAGTAACACTAAGTACAAAAGTGAACAAAACCCCCCCCCAAATCTGTAATTTACACTTAGGTTGACAACTAAATAGCCAGTAATTCTGGGATACTGGAATATGAGAAAATAACCAGCTTTAAGAACAGAAGTAATGAAGTCTCTCACCCTTAGTTATTCGATGAGCTAAAAAACCACTGCTTTTCTTGATGCATTTGTTCTTGATGCTATTATGCATTAAAACACACACTGCTTTAATTTCTGACTCGGTTTGTAACTCTGACACCAAGAGGTGTCCATCCCTGGGTGAAAGAGTCTCTTCCACGCCCCCAGCACTCGCTGACGCTGTGCTCCTCAGGACACCAGCATTCCCCAGTGTGTGTCTGTGCACAAGAACCATCTTTCCCCAGTACATTTTACCATTTGTGCTGGTACAGACTGGAAGAAAGCAGGGACTACTTCAACCAGTACTGTTTATCCCATTATATCCTTACATTACTAACTGGAAAAGACCAGTAAAAATAATTTTTCCAGGGTACCCTCTTCCCTCACAAGTTTAGGAAATATTAAAAATATTTACCTGGGCTTGAAGACTCAACAGAAGGCTAAAAAAGAAAACACAGGAAATTATTTTTTCTATGCCAAACTTGTACAAACTCAATTCAATAATTTATCTATTTTATCTATTTTATTTAATCTATCTATTTTTAATTAACAAAGCAAGTCACTGCAAACAATTTATTCACAAATAAAGCACCATAAGTATGTTGAATTAATTGAAGGTAAAGAGTATTCATTTTCTCCTTTACGTATCAATATTGCTGCACTATTGCAGCAAGAATAATTGGAAGAACTGCCCGTTTTGTGATGCAATAATGGAGGTGATGAAGGTATAAAATAAAGCAAAACAATTAATTCTGAAAATTACAATTCCACTATCAGTTTATTATGGAATAAAGGGGTGCTATTGCCAGCTGGGGCAAAGCTGCTACTTCTCTCTCTATCTGCTCATTTCCAGTTCTTCCTTTATGCAGATATGAAACTGAAAAGATAAATTAGTTTTTAAAAGATCCAGCTCTGATTTAACTCCGTGTCCTAAATCTCCCTTTCCACAACCAAGGTGTATGTCAGATTAAATCGACAGTGGAAACCCAGTTTAAGAGGAATTATTCTTCCTCTTTGAAGAATATGCTCTGCAATACCCAAATTCCTGGTTCTATTTAAATTAAGGTAGATGTGATTACTTTTCAAAAGTAATCACAAATCACGATGAGAATTCCTCATAAAACAAGAGGAAAAAGCAATTTCATCTTAAACTCTAACCCAGCTGTAAAACAAAACAAACAAAAAACCCCAACAAAAATCAGTTTGCAAGCCAGACTTTCTCCCCAAATATCTTTATAACACCAATTAATATGATCACAGACTACAAAACAAATATATTTTTTGAAATACAGAAAAAAAAGAGACTTTCACAACAATCTTTATGTACCAGACATCCTTGGCCTAACGTATTTGGTAACGTTACATTTATACTCAGAACAAACACCTTCTTTCATCAAATTCTGCTTTTCCTTACTTAGAAACTTGGCCAATCTTTAATCTCCTGGGATGAAATTTGCATGTCAGACAGGCAAACCTCATTTGTTTGGAAAATTCAGGTAAATGTTTCAACTAATTCCAGGAACAGAATTTATTAAGTGGTTTTTTTTTCAAAGTTAAGAAGACTGACTTTGTAGTTCAGAGAGCTGCAGGATCCCCTTTCCCTGCCACCTTCTGGAAACTGAGATATTGTTTGGTCCCATGGGGATTGTTCTATTAGATAATGCACAATGTCTGCATGAAAAACTGTTTGGGCCAAGAAATAATTGGGAAAACTTCAATTTGCACATTCACAAGAGTGAATTTGCACGTTCACTTGCGTGTATGCGTGATCCTGGATTGCAAAATTGTATTAAAATTGGAAAATCTGAACTATATGTAAAATTAAAACAAGATATTACGTTAGAAACTGGTAAATGTAAATGTATAGATTTTCATGTGGTTTATAGATGAAAATAAAAAATAGATGAAAATATATTTCATCTATATTATATTATCTATATGAATAGATATATATTATCTATATGAATAGATATTCTATATATAATA
>NW_010311315.1:0-5565 GCF_000700745.2 Antrostomus carolinensis | reverse complement strand
GGACACGGTTATTGGCCTCTGTGCTGCCAACTCCCATCAGGTCCCCCCTCGTCCCTCTCCAGAGCTGACAGACCCCCCATGTCCTCCCACCCCTCACTGAGGTTCTCACCATTGAGGTTCCCCATGTTCTCCCTCCCCCACCCTGGCTTTGGTTTCACCACCAACCCAAATGTTGAGAACAAATAAAAATCAAATCAAAGTGGGGGTTGGGAGGAACCAGGAGAGAATGTTCCACCCTGTGACCCTCAAACCAAACCCGGGGCTGATTTACGAGCTGGGTGTTCCTCAGGTGTTTGTTTTTCAGGGATGTTCTTTCCTCCACCCGCCTGATGACCGGGGAGTTGGCTTGTAAAAAAAAATTGATGAATTTGATCATCAAATTGTCCCTTTCTTCTTTTTTTTTGGCCCCCAGAAAATGACCTGGTGGGATTTCATGGGGAAAACTTGAATTAAAGCGTTTGGAAGGAATTCGAGGAAGGAATTTAGGAATTTGGAAGGAATTTGGGAGGAATTCAAACATTTGTAAGGAATTGAAGCATTTGGAAGAAATTTGCAAGGAATTTGGAAGGAATTTGGGGAAGGAATTTAGGAATTTGGGAGGAATTTGGGAGGAATTGAAGTTTTGGAAGGAATTTGAGGAAGGAATTTTAAGAATTTGAGAGGAATTGAAGCATTTGGGAAAAAACTGGAAGGAATTTGGGAGGAATTTAAGAATTTGGAAGGAATTTGGGGAAGGAATTGAAGCATTTGGAAGGAATTTGGGAGGAATTGAAGCATTTGGAAGGAATTTGAGGAAGGAATTTAGGAATTTGGAAGGAATTTGTGAGGAATTCAAACATTTGGAAGGAATTGAATCATTTGGAAGAAATTTGCAAGGAATTTGGAAGGAATTTAAGAATTTGGAAGGAATTTGGGGAAGGAATTGAAGCATTTGGAAGGAATTTGGGAGGAATTGAAGCATTTGGAAGGAATTTGGAAATTTAGAAGGAATTTTTGAGGAATTGGAGCATTAGGAAGGAATTTGGAAGAAATTGAAGCATTTGGAAGGAATTTGGGGAAGGAATTTAAGAATTTGGAAGGAATTTGGAAGGAGTCTGGGGAAGACATTGAAGAATTTGGAGGGAATTTGGATGGAATTTGGAAAAAAATTGGAGCATTTGGAAGGAATTTGGAAGAAATTGAGGCATTTAAAAGGAATTTGGAATGAATTTGTAAAGTATTTGGAAGGAACTGAAGCATTTGGAGGGAATTTGGGAGGAATTTTGGAGGAATTGAAGCAACTGGAAGGAATTTGGGGAAGAAATTGAAGGTTTTGGGGGGAAATTGTGGGAATTGAAGCATTTGGAAGAAATTTGGGGAAGGAATTTAAGAATTTGGGAGGAAATTGGGAGGAATTGAAGCATTTGGAGGGAATCTGGAATTGAAGAATTTGTGAGGAATTGAAGCATTTGGAAGAAATTTGGGGAAGAAATTGAAACTTTTGGAGGGAATTTGGATGGAATTTGGAAGGAATTGGAGCATTTGGCAGGAATTTGGCAGGAATTTGGAAGAAATTGAGGCATTTAAAAGGAATTTGGAATGAATTGAAGCATTTGGAGGGAATTTGGAATGAATTTGGAAGGTATTTGGAAGAAACTGAAGCATTTGGAAGGAATTTGGGGAAGGAATTGAAGAATTTGGGAAGAATTTGGGAGGAATTGAAGCTTTTGGAGGGAATTTGGGAAAGAAATTGAAGCATTTTGAAGGAATTTGGAGGGAATTTGGAAGGAATTGAAGCATTTGGAAGAAATTTGGAAGAACTCAAAGCATTTGGAAGGAATTTGGGGAGGGAATTGAAGAATTTGGGAGACATTTGGAAGGAATTTGGAAGGAATTGAAGCATTTGGAAGAACTCAAAGTGTTTGGAAGGAATTTGGGGAGGGAATTGGAGAATTTGGGAGACATTTGGAAGGAATTTGGAAGGAATTGAAGCGTTTGGAAAGAATTGAAGCATTTGGAGGGAATTTGGAAGGAATTTTGGAAAAATTGAAGCATTTGGAAGGAATTTGGAATGAATTTGGAAGGAATTGGAGCATTTGGCAGGAATTTGGAAGAAATTGAGGCATTTAAAAGGAATTTTGGAGGAATTGAAGCATTTGGAAGAAATTTGGGGAAGGAATTTAAGAATTTTGGAGGAATTTTGGAGGAATTGAAGCATTTGGAGGAAATTTAGAAGGAATTTTTGAGGAATTGGAGCATTAGGAAGGAATTTGGAAGAAATTGAAGCATTTGGAAGAAATTTGGGGAAGGAATTTAAGAATTTGGGCGGAATTTGGGAGGAATTGAAGCATTTGGAATGAATTTGAGGAAGGAATTTGGAAGGAATTGGAGCATTTGGAAGAAATTTGGAATGAACTGAGACATTTTGAGGGAATTTGGAAGGAATTGGAGCATTTTGAGGGAATATGGGGGGAACTGGAGTGTTTTGAGGGAATTTTGTGCTCCCCAGAAGCTGGTCTGAAGCTGAAGACAGGAGGAGGGACTGCAGGAGTTGTGTCTCCTCCTTGGAGAGGAGAAGGTTTGGGGAGAACCTCACCCAAAGGGTGGAGACCCTCATGGAGCTGCATGAAGAAGACAAGGGGCACCGGGGGCACCAGGAGAGGTGTCATCTCAGGTTCTTCAGGGGGACCAGGTGGAAGAACATCCCTGGGGACACGGTGGAGTGTCCATCGTTGGAGGTTCTCAACCTGGATGAGGGAGGGGGAGGTGAGATAATCCCACCTAAAGTCCCTTCTTCACGGAAGTTTGGACCTGGATCTTCTCAGGGTTGTCCCCATGGGTCTGTGATTGACACAATCCTTCCTTGGGGACTTCCCAGGTGCCACCCAGGAGCTCTGACCCGGCCACGCTTGATTTACAAGCTGTGTGGAGAACAAACTCCACAGCCACCACCACCACCACCCAGGAGATCTGAACCTGTTGGGTGGCTTTGACCTTCTCATTGTTGCCCGTGGGGGGTTAAACAGAGGGTCATCTTCTGGGCAGGGTTTCTTGATGTCCTCCTGGAGGTTCCTGCTTGGCTTTGGAGAGGACAAACACACCCCAAGGCTGGTGTTTGGTCAAACCCACCTTGTTTGTTTTGAGGGACATGTGTCTTCATCGCTCCACCCACCTGTAAAACACCCCGGTGGGGCTGGAAAACCCCGGCCATGGGGCAGGGTGGCTTCTTCATCCAGCCCTGGGGGACAACCAAGGTGAGAAACCCAATGTGGTGGGGACCCAACGTGGTGGGAACTCAACCTGGTAGGAACCCAACGTGGTGGGAACCCAACGTGGTGGGAACCCAATGTGATAGAAACCCAACCTGGAGGGAACCCAACGTGGTGGGAACCCAACGTGGTGGGAACCAAACCTGGTGGGAACCCAACGTGGTGGGAACTCAACGTGGTGGGAACCCAACCTGGAGGGAACCCAACGTGGTGGGAACCCAACGTGGTGGGAACCAAACCTGGGGGGAACCCAACGTGGTGGGAACTCAACGTGGTGGAAACTCAACATGGTGGGAACCCAACGTGGTGGGAACCCAACGTGGTGGGAACCAAACCTGGTGGGAACCCAGCGTGGTGGGAACCCAACCTGGAGGGAACTCAACGTGGTGGAAACCCAACGTGATAGAAACCCAACGTGGTGGGAACTCAACCTGGTGGGAACCCAACTGGTGTCACCCTACGTCCCCATCAAACCCAGGGTCAGCTCTTTGGTGGTCACCTTGAGGTGCACCTTGTGAGGGCCACCACCTTCCCTGGCCACGTTGTGACTCGCTGTCACCCACCCCCTGTCCTCGCTGTCACCCACCCACCCTGGGCACCTGGTCTCCTTCCACGGGGACACTCGTGGCAGGGGGACCTCAAACCTGGTGACCACCCTTCTGCTCAGCAGCCAGCAGCACCCATCCCCCAGACTGGGACAACCTCTCTGATGACCTGAAGACCAAAGTGGGATGGACTTGGCTCATGGTTGGATTCGTCCCACCAGGAATTTCTTGGTGGGAAGGTCCATGACGTTGGTGACAAGACACCATAAAAGGTCTCCTCGGCACGGCCGGTGGCAGGAGGCAGGAGGATGTGGCCGTGCCCGGTGGTGCCACCACCGCTGCTGCCACTGCTGCTGCTGCTGGGCTTGGCCAGGGCCACCACACCAGTGCCAGATGGGTCCACACCAGGGTTGACCAGATCCATCCCACCATCCCCACCAGGTCGCGGGCTGGTGAGCTACAAGGATGTCATCTCGGCGGCCGTGGATCTCCTCAACTCCAGGGCGGTCAGTCCCTACGTCCTGCGGCTCCGGGAGGTCCAACCCCGGCCCGGCTGGGTGAGTGCTGAGCTCCACCAGCTCCAGAGCAGCACCAGGAATGGGTGGGGTTGGATCTGGTCCTTCTCCAGGCTGGATCTGGTCCTTCTTGGGGTTGGATCTGGTTCCTCTTGGGGCTGGATCTGGTCCTTCTCCAGGTTGGATCTGGTCCTTCTTGGGGTTGGATCTGGTCCTTCTTGGGGTTGGATCTGGTTCTCTTGGGGCTGGATCTGGTTCTCTTGGGGTTGGATCTGGTCCTTCTCCAGGCTGGATCTGGTCCTTCTTGGGGTTGGATCTGGTTCCTCTTGGGGTTGGATCTGGTCCTTCTCCAGGTGGGATCTGGTCCTTCTTGGGGTTGGATCTGGTTCCTCTTGGGGCTGGATCTGACCCCTCATGGGGATGGTGCCACCCAACTTGAATCTGACCCATCTCCAGGTTGGATCTGGTCCTTTTTGGGGTGGGATCCAGCTCATTTTGGGGCTGGGCTTTGGGGACAGCGATGCCCTGACGAGTCCTGTCCCCTCTCCCAGCCCACGGACCTGCGACAGCGGCAGGAGCTGAGCTTCACCGTGGAGGAGACCTCATGTCCAGCTCCAGGAACGGCCACCACCGCCTGCAAGAGCCGCTGGCTCGGGGTGAGGAACCATCCCATGGTGACGTCCCCAACGGGGGGAGCAGCTGATGGGGAAACTGAGGCACGGGGGAGGGGTTGGGGACACCTCACCTCACCCCTGTCCCCCTTCCGTGTCCCCTCAGGCGGTGAGTTGGTGCCGGGGTGGTGTCTTCTTGGAGCAGCAACAACCCATGGTGGAGCTCTCCTGCGAGAAGGTGCCCATCAAGGTAAGAAGATCTTCCACCATGTCCCCTGTCATTGTCACCCTGCTGCTGTCCCCAAGTGTGGTGGGACATGGGGACACGTCCATCTCCTCGGGGTTTGATCCTCCTGCTTCTCCTGACAGTTTGGCCGGATCAGGAGATCCAAAGTGAGGGGTTTGTTGACCAAGATCAAAGATGGTTTGAGGAGCTTCTTCCAGTGCAGCAAGATCTGGATCCGTGACAAACTCAACCTCAACTGACCCAAATCCTGAGCAGGTGACACCACCATGTCACCCCCTCACTGTGTCACCTCCTCACCGTGTCACCCCCTCACACCTGGGCGCTTTGCTTCCAATAAATGTCCCTGCAACATGTCTGGTGTCACCACAGGTCACCCCAAGTGGGGACAGTCCCCAAGTG
>NW_010311314.1:0-3750 GCF_000700745.2 Antrostomus carolinensis | reverse complement strand
AGTGGCTGTGTCTTGTTTGTCTGACAGCTAAATTAAACTATCACATTAGGGTCAGGGTGAAAGTAAATGTCCACAGCTGTTGAAGAGCAGGGCTTCTGTTCTTAGCTTCATTACTAACTTATGCTAGCTTGACATGTTAATTGGACTATAATCATCTAGATATTCTTTTGTTCACTCCTAAATTATCTTTAAAATTCTTGGGATTTCAAGTTTGTTAAAAATGACGTGAGGATTCAAATATCTGTGGAAAGGGACTGGTGAACAGACAGATACAAAAATAGACACTGTGATTCATCAACATTGTTTCTGTAGACAGCCAGGCTAAAATGTGTTACTGAGAACTGTGGTACTTTCTCATCTCAAGGTTTTTTTTGTTTGTTTGTTTGTTTTTGTTTGTTTGGGTTTTTTTGTTTTTGTTTTTTTGGAAGAAACAGTTAGCTTTTGCAATTTGACCTGGTAACAGATATTCCAAAGCTCTCCACACAAAATATTTTTTTCTAAATCCCACCTTATTGGTCAAATTCTCTAAAAGAGTTAAGTCAAAAGTCAGCCAGTCCTTAATTCTATGCCTTAGGTTTCAGCTGAGTTTTAATTATGGTTCAGGGATTTTTCATTTGTAAGAATGTGATATGCAGCTTTTAAGATAAAAATTTAAAGATGACTAACTTTCCCCAGAACATAAATTAATAATTAGCTGATGCCAAGAAATAATTTACTTCCAATTGAAATGTTGGAATATTCATGGAACTGCAAGAGAAAATGTCCTGTGGCAATGAAGTAATGTAAGTAAATGAAGTAAACTGACTGAAAAAGAAATCAAATTAATATTCCTACATCTTTTTCCTCCATATTGACTCCTGTCAAATTTATAAACATTGACAGATAGAAGAGAAATTGTTCAACCTGACTTTACTTGTTTTGAAATTACATTGTCATATTATAACAACAAATATATCTTAATTTGAGGAGTTAGAAATTTAGGTTTACATTAACTTTAATTTTAAACAATAGAAATATTGCTAACTTGTCACCACCTGTTCATCTAGACCTTTGCACGCGCATTCTGTTGACTTCTCTGGTCATACTGGCTTACTCCTTTAAAACCTCTTTTAGCTCTATAATGTACTGATGGCAGCATGTGTTTTTGAAATGAAGGGCTAACTTTATGTAGTGAGACATAACAGACTGTAAGTTGTTCAGAAGTAAAAACTGAACAAAATCATGGAGTTCTAGGACAACTTTTAAAGTGCTTAAAAATCCTCAGTTTTAATTAAAAAAAAAAATCTAATGACTAAATAAGGACTTACTTAATTTACAAGAGAATCCACCAATTCTTATTACAGCTAATATTTATATTTTATTTAATATTATTTTTCTTTATGGTTTAAAAAGAAACAGTTTCTAGTGTCAGAAAAAAAAATTGATTCCAGGGCCACTGATATTTTTTCATTTAGGAACCAAACTATATCATAATAACAGAAAAAACCCGAGCAAAAGTACATTTTTCTGCTAAAGGAAAGCAATTGAGTTTGCTTTGGGGTTTTTTTGTTTTGTTTTGTTTTGTTTTGTTTGTAAAAGGCAACAAATTTTGTAGTAAATGCTGGTTGGATTAATTAAATTAATTTGAAGTACATGTAAACCTCATCACTACAGAGAAATGGGTGATTCTGTGCTGCTTAAGAACAATTACTTTCTACGCCTTTCTAAACTATTGATTTATTTAGTTTATTAGCATGTTATATAAATATGTGTATTTAAAAAGCTATTTCTTATATGAATTTGCAATAGAAATCTTCCATTATTTTAGTTTTCAGGATGAAAATTTCAGGGCTAATAAGAAAGAAAGATGAAAATCACTTTTGGTTATCTAAACTGCTTTATTGGTAGTATTTACAAGTGAGACACTGTAACTTAAACGCATACAAGAAACTAAACTATACTGCTGTGTCTCCCTCCAGAAAAAAATCTTCACAGCGAAATGTGAAAAGGGACAGTAGACTATCCTCATGAAGTAAAACTAATTTAACTGATTTTTTTTAAAAAGGGCAGTAAAAGAGCTACAACAATATTTTAGTGCTTATTAATATGTATACATACTGAATAGAATGCTTTCATCATTACCTCGCAGGAGATTTCCTATGGAACTTCTTATTTAATGTTGCATTTTATATTGGGTGATATAACATACAAAATAATAAAAGACAACATTGATATGTAATGCTGTGGTTTGATTTTTTAGAAGTCAAGTATTTTGATCCCTTCCTGTGGTCTTAATAAAGTTATCTTCCATTCGGAGCAAAGAACACAACTCTACACTGTCAACTTCTTCCTAAAAGTACAAATGCCATGCTCTGAAAAGTGCTACTTAAGATTCCATCATTATACATATTTTGTTAGTTTTATAAAGCATTTTTGCATGTTCTGACATCAAAGTTGTAGAAAATCTAGCACTAGATACCATCGTAAGCTATTTTATTAACAAATGTTTGAATGCTTTTCAGTCTTCTAAGTGACTGAATATTTAACAGAAAGTCAGCAAGGGAATCACCCCTGAAGTATGAGGGGCTTTTTTATTCCATTAGATATTTTCCTTCCTTGAAATGAACTACAAAACTTCACACTTAATATTCTTTATACTTTATTCTGCCATTAATGTGTGACAGTTGTCAACCTGTAAGACTCTATATTTAAAGCTGTCCACATAAATTAAGTCAGTAAAATCTATGTATGTATTGCATGCAGAAACAGACAAACATTTACTTTATAATTACTATGGTATAAACTGAACATCAAGTACTACATGTATTGAATAAATAGGAATATTAACAGATACAGTAGGACAAAAACTTGCATAAGTTTCTGTACATGAACTGAATTACAGTGCCAATACATAGAACATTTTATTGTAATAGAATCTTAGAATCATAGAATGTTGTGAGTTGGAAGGGACCCACAAGGATCATCGAGTCCAACTCTTGCCCTATAGCCTAGGACAATCACAAGATTCAGACCATGTGTCCGAGAGTGTTGTCCAAATGTTTCTTGAATATTGTCAGGCTTGGTGCCATGACTGCCTCCCTGCGGAGCCTGTTCCAGTGCTCCACCACCCTCTGCCTGAAGAACCTTTTCCTCATGGCCAACCTCAACATCCCGTGGCACATCTTCCTGCCATTTCCTCTGATCCTATCATTGGTCACCAGAGAGAAATCAGCGCCTGCCCCTCTTCTTCCACTTGTGAGGAAGTTCTAGACCACAATGAGATCTCCTTTCAGTCTCCTCTTCTCCAGGCTGAACAAACCAAGAGCCTTCAGCCTCTCCTCATACAGCTTCCCCTCTAAGCCCTTCACCCATTTAGTGGTCCTCCTCTGGATACTCTCCAGTAGCTTTATATGCTTTTTATACTGTAGTGCCCAAAACTGCACACAGTACTAGAGGTGAGGCTGCACCAGTGCAGAGTAGAGCAGGACCATCACTTCCCTCACAATGCAGTGCTTGGTGCACCCCAGGACACGATTGGTCCTCTTGGCAGCCAGGGCACGTTGACTGCAGGTTCATGTTCAACTTGCAGTCAACCAGAACCCCCAGGTCCCTCTCTGCAGGGCTGTTCTCCAGCCTCTCATTCCCCAGTCTGTACGTGTGTCCAGGGTTGCCTTGTCCCAGGTACAAAATCCAGAAATTGCTCTTGTTAAAATTCTGTCCTGGTTTTTAGCTGAAATAGAGCTGGTTTTCTTTTTAACAATTAGAAGAGCG
>NW_010311313.1:5617-8500 GCF_000700745.2 Antrostomus carolinensis | reverse complement strand
GGGCCCACATTGTCCCTAGTTTTCCTTTTCTGTCCTGTCAGAAGCAGGCAGACAGATGCATTAAAATGTTGACGCATAACATCAGGAACACACATTGCTGCCAGAGAGTTTTCCAGATGCAAGAGAGGGGGGAAAATATTTTTTTAAAAAAGACTTTTAATCCATTTTTCTATTAGTAGCCTGCACTATAACCGTTATCATCAGTATCAGATGAAGCTGGATTCCCTCAGGAAATGGTGTGCAGAAGCTGTTCTGTCACATTCCTAGACAGTCTGCTCTGAGATGCTCCTTTCCAAAATGTGTTTTCTTTCAATCTCTCTCTCCCTCTCCTGATATTCTGGCATTTGACCCTGCAGGATCAGTTTCTTCCAGAATAGTGCATCTCTGTAACATTGGTTCAAAACCAGGACCTCTCCACTTTCTCCTCTTCTGACTCTCTATAGTCCATTAACCAAAACAGCAATTTGCTCTTGCTCTGCCACTAGCAATGCAAACCGAGACTAAAACAACAGCAAAAGCACACTTAGTATAACACAAGACCACTGCAGCTGTCAGAGCAGCTCTCTTCCCTGGCAAGCTCTTAAAACACAGATTAGAAATGAAGGACCAGTTCTCCTTACCTTTTTTTAAACAATTAGTAGCCCTATCATTTTTCATCTATAAATCAGCTTTGCTGCTAAAGAACACAGCAGCATGTACTGCTTTACTGGAACTGTAAAGAAACTCAAATGTTATTAACACTTACTAGCAACCATGGACCAAGGATTACCAAGCATTTCCTTTATGATCCTCTGCTTCTGCATGTTTGTAACTGCTATGATGAAATAGTCATCTTATGGGTTTAAATTTCCCACACATATATTCACCTAAAGTGCTTCTGTCATCATTAAGATTGGGCAAAACCGTTTATCAGTTCCTGAATTGTGACAGGAATGTAACACCCTTTTGCTTTTCAGGCTCCAAAGAGATTTTCCTTGTTTTTTTTAACTGAGCATTTGCACTTACAGAATAAAGCTGCACAAGTCTGTGTGATCTGGCTGCATATGCGTTGTATGTCCCTTATTAATGGTCTCACTTTGAATGAGGATGAGCATTCCCAGCTTGCACGTGGAGAGCCAACCAGTCAGATGTACCATTAAGCAAGAAAGCAACAGCCACGTGTTTAGAAATTCTGACAGAGAGGTGCTGAGAAAATCTTATCCCAGAATGGCGAGATTTTAGAAAGCATCTAGGTAACTCAAGGTACACAAGATGAACCCAGTGATGCCTAATTAAATTAGCTACACAGCATGCTGCATATACCTTTTATACTCTGAGCAAAAGTGGCTGCGACCTCTACTAGTCCCTGTTCAAATCAATTGCCAGCTGAAGACCTCCATAGCATGCTGCACCATACTGGAGTCCATGCTGCCCAAATAATTTCTCCAACCTTTACCTCTATGGCTGTGATGCTGAAGTGTCCTATGATGAAGCAATAGATGGACAGATTATTTTTCCTCCTTCTTTTTGTTATTTCATTAATGTACAGTCAACTTTGCAATTATGGTATCCTAAAACATTCTAATACCTCCAGACTATAAGGTAGGAACCAAAACAAGTATTCATAGCTTATTATCTATATCCTAAGTACTTTTATTTTCTGAAGCAAAATGACAAATCCTAAAGCCAATGTTAACTTTGCAGTTAGGTCTAGTAAGAAATTTTTCTGAATTTATCCATTGCTGGGATTAGGACTGCAGCTCCAGTAAGGATTGGTCCGCACAAGAAAATTGTGACCACTATCACATGAACAGGTTAGAGTCAGGTTTTAAGATACCTAAATATAGTTTTTTAGTGAGGTTCCACTAGTGACAGTGAATGGAAAACATGTATAATGTTCTATTCCCTAATTTGTCCTCCAATTCAAGAAAATTAACAGGTGGTACATTTTGAATCTAAAATCTTAAATTGTGAATTTAAGTGCTTCCATTAATGCACTACATAGCATTCACTTCCAGAAATATTTGTTCCCTACATAGCAGAAGTATCCCCTGAAGGGAGTTTTGCTCTCCATCACTCCTAAAGAACATTTCTAAGTGTTTTTGAAGCTTTCTTAACAAATTTCTGTAACAAGATCTAGACTACAGTAACAAATATTGCCACTGATCCTAAGATCTGCTCAACATATTTACTGTAAAGAGAACATATTTTAACAGCAGAACACACACTATGAAGCAAAAGCCAAGGAGTACTGTTGGCATGAGCCCCCAAATTGACCAAGTGCAGAGAGGTCAAAGAACATGATTTACAAGAGAAAAATCTTCTGTGTTTTTAAATAGCTCTAAGCTAAAATGCAGCAACAATCCAGGGGTTTTTTTTTTTGAAGTTTTTAACACTTACTATGTTCAAGACACGTGTTGCTCTGGAAAATTCAGAATGAGTTACTACTTTTTTTTTCTCTTGACAGAGTCCCTTGCAAAGCCGCAGGCCATTGCATATATGTAGGGTCTTTTGCTTTTGCTTCTCCAAAACTAAACTCAAGAGACCAATGAAATCTGCCTCCTTTTGAACGTTCTTGTCTCAGAAGATACTAGCTACTTTGAGAGATGGTTGAGTCCTTGCTTGCCTCTTTAGAGTCAGCCAACACCTTTTTCATCGACCATGAAGTACAGAGACCATAATAGCAACTCTACTGGAATCCCTATAAACTCTTGTGTGCTGGAATGGGATATTTGACAGCTGGTCTGACACAGGGCTTCTGTGATGTTGCGATAACTTGATAAAAAAGGTGAGGCACTGAAGTTTTTCACAGCAGGCAACTGGTCAATCTCTTGACGCAACCCCTTGCTATCCTGCAGTCTTTCAATTTCCCTCCCCATCTCATTACTAGCTTAAGAAAATAAT
>NW_010311313.1:4496-5600 GCF_000700745.2 Antrostomus carolinensis | reverse complement strand
TGCTGAATAACAGTCTTTTCATTCCTGAAACCATTTGCTACACTAATTAGGCAGTGAGTGAGTTACAACCTCTTGACTAATCTCCAATTCCTGCCCAAAAGTTAACAGTGAGATTGTCATTACCAAGGAGTTCTGTAAAATGACTTGGCAACTAGAAAATTGAATTGTTCTGAAATTTAATATTTCTTTTTAATGCACACGCAATTAGCGATATTGAGGGGACTGATGCAGGTGCTAACAACTGGGATAATAATGATTAAATGGAAATGTAAGTGTAGGTAATCAAACACAACAATTTATTTCAATAAACACTTCCATATTCCCCAACAGTGGTTATTTTTCTTTTCTAAATTTATATTACACTGAATTCCTACTGGCCAACTTCTGCTTTTAGCAGAAAACATCAAAAAGTAACTCCACTAGGAAGCTTAAGTGATTATTTTTCGAGGGTTTCTTTAAGTACTAATAGAAAAGCCAGCTATCTCAATATAGTAATAGAATTAGACATTCAGAAAGCTTTTATTCTTCACAAACAAACCTTAGTCCCATTAGTGTTACAATTAACTTTATTAAATATTTCTACTTATTGTAGATAAACAAAGAGAAATTGCAATTATATGACAAAATTTGCTGACTGAAGAACTGTTATCTCCTATTACAGCATCACTAGATTTGGCCAGTACAGTACAAAGGGAAGGTCATGTTTATTCATGTAATACTGTCTGAACACGTACTAGATTAAGCTTGTTATCTTTAGGTTACGGTCGCCCAAGGTTCGGCTCTGAGTTGGTTTTGTACCATTCACAGACCAAACACTGTTCCACGTGCTGAAAAGGAATACCAAATTTTAGGTTGCTATTCCTCAGAACAATCAGACATTACACCTTACCTTCTCAAGTGTTTCAGGTATTGGGTTGGTGCAGCCAAGGGAGAAACCTGCTACAAAGCATGGCTGCAATTCCACTATCACTCTACTCCCTGGTGTTTATCACTGTGGTTTTCCTCTAGATCTAGGTATAGCGTAACTGCAGTCTAGTCCATACTGGGTCACAAATGAAAGTAAGTCTGACGCAGCCTCAGCAAGGCAAGATTATTCTTGATTCC
>NW_010311313.1:0-4475 GCF_000700745.2 Antrostomus carolinensis | reverse complement strand
TGCTGAAGTAATACAGATTTCCCATGGATTTTTGCTGATGGAGAATCTAGTTTAAGATAAAATGAATATACCAGGCACTTCTATTGTACAGATTTCAATCACCATTACACAAACAAAATACCAACCAACTTGTGTAAACTTTACAACACAACAAGTGGTTAGAACAACACTAATTACAGCAGGATCTAATGTAGTTTTTGTCAGTGAATAGCAACTTTGTATCTCAAAAAGCCCTGAAAAAAGATCCAAGGTGAAAGACTATTCGCTCATGTTTACATTAAACTTTTTAATATTCTGGATGCAGGTGCTAAAGGGAGATGTCACTATGCCCTCTCATACATTGTGATTCAGGCAACAGGTTCCTTGGAAATAGCAAGTCTGATTCTTGATTTTGACTAAGCTAAAGATGGAAGGATTGCTCACGTAAAAGTTTTTTCAGGCAATTAAATAAAGGGTCCACAGTACTGCATTATTTAACAACTAACTTAAACCTCTAGTCAAACTCTGAACACAGAAAATAGCATGACAGCTCCTATCATTTTGTAACCAAGTAGAGTAGTATTGATTCTTTGTCCTCTGAGTGCTTGTATAGATTATGGTTACCCAGGTACATATCAGTCACTCACCTGGTCCCAGTGTTTAACCGTTGTGTTACTCTATTTGGCTAACAGAACCTTTTTTGTTCACTAATGAGTTTTAACAACTTAACGTTTCATATCGCCAATAGGAAACACAACCTTACCCATAACAACATTCTCATCTGAATTTCTCTAAGCTCTAAGTCCACAATGCTGGCTTTTAAAAGCCCAGGGTTTTAGTACTGTAATAACGTTCCTCATTCCTACTGAATTTTGTGCCCCCTACATCAAATCCAAATTGTTCCATGCTTTATTTTCTCTTTACTCAACCTCATACTGCAATCTTGGAACATCTAAATTCATAGGGTTTAGGAACATACTGCAATCTTGGAACATCTAAATTCATAAATAATTGGAAAACACAACCTGATGATCATCTTAGCACTGAAAATTTTAACCTACTTTTCTATTTGCAATGAACAGTCTGTTCCAGAGTGCCTGAATGTACACCTCCCAAAGGCATGTTCTTCAAGTAGTGGCATAGCAAGTGTCAAAGCAAGACCATCATCTTGTGGTGAAATCCCCTACTCCTTCAACAGCTGTCTCCCATATCAACCCAGGATATTCTTTAGCAACATGAACTGGTGTAACTATACAGCAACATGATGAAACATTTACTTGCAGGTGCTAGAATTCTACTCCCCTCCGTCCGTTCATGAACAATGTCCTACCAATAACAAGGACAGGATTCTGGCATTATTTTCCTGCCCTCTGAAGACAGGCCAGATAATTTGGTCTCTTCTCATCAAAGATATGCTTGCCAGCATTTTACATGCTGCTACCACTAGTTCTGTTCAGTTTGTTATGGCAAAGGTTAGAATCCCCCCACCACATGGTACTAACTTTTTATTACCAGGTCATACAGATCTGTTCTGTGGTTAGGTCAGGCTAGGTAAAATGTAAATGTCTGGAGTATTTTTTCCACAGGTATTCTGATCCTGGAGCAGAGGTGACAAAGGCAAGACACCTCTGCAAAACCTTGCTCAAATAGAGTATCTGGCTTAAACTGGGTAGCTTTACTTCTTATTTCAGAGGAAATGAGACTGGAAACCTTTCCATTTCTAAAAGATGAGTGAACCTGACCCATCAAACAGGAGTTCAAATCTCAAATAAACCTCCCTGAAATTAATTAAAATTTAAAAAATAAGATGTCATCTTAGTTGAGATTAATAAGAAAACATTAAGACTGTAACATGTTTTCCCCATTAGTGAATGTGACACTTCACAGGAACATGAATTATTAATTTTATATTTTTGAGCATTGCTGTGGGCCACATCTTTTTCAGATCTCCACTGTGATGCAAAGCACTAGGGCCCTCATAAGCAATAAAGGAACAAATTTTAGATCCTACGTACCTCAATTTGAATATATTATCAGTCTTAAAGCTGCCTTTTATTACCTTAAGAATTATATTCTAGCATTATTGCTTTGTCATTTATGTTGATTCTGTGGGATATTTATCACCACATAAGTCACAAATTTCATTATCACAGCCCCTCACTACAAACTCTTCATCTCATGTAACAGGTCAATATAAAAAGACAGCTTTCTCATCTATACTGTCCATTTAACTTCTATATATTATTGTCATCTATAGGAGTGTGTTGCGTTGGGGGAGGGGGTTGGTAGCAGAGGAAGGGATAGAGAGGTGGTTCATGTGAGAAGCTGCCAGAAGCTTCCCCAGCTCCAAGTCAGACCTGCCTCCAGCCAAGGCTGAGCCCATGAGTGATGGTGGTAGCACCTCAGGTAACATATTTAAGAAGGGGGGGGAAATTGCTGGACAACAACAACATGCAGTGGAGAGAGGAATATGATGTGAGAGGAACAATGACTCAGACACTCAGGCCAGTGAAGGAGGAGAGGAAGGAAGTGCCTGAAGCAGGGATTCCCCTGCAGCCCATGGTGAGATGGCAGGTTGTTCCTCTGCAGGCCACAGAGATTAACAGTGAAGCAGCCATCCATCTGCAGCCTATGGAGGACCCCACAGCGGAGCAAGTGGCTGTGCCCGAAGAAAGCCATGACTCCATGAGAAGCCTGTGCTGGAGCAGTCTGTTCCTGAAGGACTGCAGCCTGTGGGAGGAATCCATGCTGGAACTGTTTGTGAAGAACTGTAGCCCATGGGAAGGACTCACTATGGAGAAGTTCATGGAGGACTCTCATGAGTGACCCCATGCCAGAGCAGGGGAGAGTGTGAGGAGTCCTCCTCTGAGGAGGAAGGAGCTGCAGAAACATGTGATGAACTGACTGCAACCCCAATTCCCTGTCCCACTGTGCCACTGGTGGGAAGAAGGTAGAGAAATTGGGAGTAGAGCTGAGTCCGGGAAGAAGGGAAGGGTGGGGGAAGTGTTTTAAGATTTGGTTTTATGTCTCATTATCCTACTCTGATTGGATTGGTAACAAATTAAATTGTTTTTTTCCCCAAGTCCAGTCTGTTTTGCCCATGACCATAATTGGTTAGTGATCCCTCGCTGTCCTTGTCACAAGCTCCTTCTTATATTTTCTCCTCCCCACCCCACTGGGGAAGGAGGAGTGAGAGAGCGGCCATGTTTTCCTAGCTGCCAGCTGGAGCTAAACCATGACAAGGTGCTTCAACTCTGACATTTTATTAGAACTGCAACGTCTTCAGTGATTGAAAAGCTCCACCTGATTTTCCTTATGTTTTGTTACTGATATAAATTCTGACTTACAGACTAAGGTTGCAATCATTCTTTGCAAATTTTTCCACTTTGTGACTCTTCATTTCACCACTGTGGCAAACCTAGAGGTGCATCGCAGCTCTTTATGCCCACCCCTGGAAGTGCTAGAACAGTCTGATTTCAATAGAGGGCCTACTAGCAATAAACATAACCATTTAATAATTGAATTAAAGCTTCATTATACCTTTCAGTTATAGACTGATTCTGTCCATCTTCCTATCTATTTTTCATTCCCGATCCCATTGTTTCATGCATTGTAGTGTCATCAAAACAACTTTCCTGAGCAAACTCTACGGAGCTAAAAAAGGCTCTCGATTCATGGTATGAGGCTTTCATTGACCCCTGCCAAAGTCCAACCACAGGCAGCCCATCAGCTGGAGAGACTGGAAACCCCTGTAATAGATTTCATTCAATGCTTAACTTTGATGCATACTACTAATCTTTGCTTTAAAACCACAAGCTTCTCCCACTTCTTTGTTTTTCTATCAACACGCAGAAAACACCATGTAACTATATACAGGCCTAGAAAAGATCCTGTGGATAAAGCTATGTTTCAAATTTTCTCCATGACAATCTATGTTAGGGACATTAAAGCCTCATTAAGGTATTTCTTCCTAAAATGACTTAATCCATTTCATCTTTAAATGACAACATGTAGCATTGCTAGGCAAGGATGTGGATGATAATGGACAAAATTGTGTTACACCGCACATCCTTTATCTTTTCCTCTAAGTACAGAGTAATGTTTGGTTATTGCTGAGAAAATTGTCAAAATGTGTAATCTACATTTCTTCAGTTTATGTTCCCTGTTGGATCTCTTCATATTGTTTATAACAGTGTCAGGAGGCTTTTCCAGAAAAAAAAAAAAAATTAAGCCAAAGATCTTCAAAGCAATTCATTAATTGAAATCCAGAAGTAAGATTTTATATTACCTGCATATCTTTCCTTGTGCTTTCATACAGTGAAATCAAACACTGTCCACACAAGTAGTTTAGAAATACCAGATTTCAAAACGGTTATTCCATTATATGCAAGTTATTTACATAATGAATTACCACTCAATAAAAATTCCATCACTTAAAATTTCATAAAGGACCAAATTAGTGATCCACATCTGTGGTGGGTTGACCCTGGCTAGAG
>NW_010311312.1:7565-12531 GCF_000700745.2 Antrostomus carolinensis | reverse complement strand
GAGAAGAGAAGGATCTGGGGAGATCTTATAGAGGCCACCCAGTACCTGAAGGGGCCTACAAGAAAGCTGGGGAGGGAGTTTTCGTAAGGGCAGTTAATGACAAAACAAGCTCGTGTCCAGCTTTTTATCCACCAGCACCCCAAGTCCTTCTCCACAGGGCTGCTCTCCATGCTTTCATCCCCCAGCCTGTATTGATACCGGGGGCTGCCCTGACCCAGGTGCACTTTGTTGAATGTTCACATGGGCCCACTTCTCAAGCTTGTCCAGGTCCCTCTGTATGGTATCCTGTCTCTCAGGCGTGTAATCAGTTGTTAGAAGGTTAACATGGGACATGCTAAATCTCATACACTTTTTATCAGTACTCTTTTTTAAGTCTTTTCAGAGATCTACGACTCTCATTAATCTCCTCAGAGGTGTTTGGTCTCAGTTGCAGTTACTGGTGTTGTCTTTCCTCTCACAGCATTGCAGAATCCTTGGTTTTTCCATTTGTTTTCAAGAAGCTGTAAGTTTAGTACAGCCTTTACAAGAACAATACATTTTCCTTGACAATTGTTTCTCCTAAGAATCCGTCCTTTTGGACTTTGCATTTCAGATAAACAAAGGCCAATTTTTTTTTTTTACAGCCCTCAGGGTCCAGGAAACAAAATTGTTTATGCAAACACCTTATGTAAACACCTGCCTTAAAAAATCTGAATTATGATACGACTTAGGTGGATTTTTATCAATTTAGTATATGCTTCATACCCATTGTACCTTCCAGTGTTATATGGACTAAATTGGGAGTACTGGGACTCTCTGCTTAACCAACTTTCAGTTGGCGAGGAACCATTCTTCAAGGATATTCCTCTCAAGTTCAGTGAAAGCACGGATCACTCCTCAGCTTCACAGCTTGCTTGAACCGTCTTTTAACAGTTTTAACTCAGCTCACTGTTGTATTCAAGATATCTGGATATCCTTCATTCCTTACAAATCATTTCAGATCTGAGCTGCTAAACAGGGCACCATTGCTAGACTAGAACATTGCTAGAAGTTTCTGCGACTCCAAGCCCAAAAAGCTGTTACCCCTGAAGTATATGCTGCTAAACGCAGACAACTCTGATCTGAATTCATCATATGGGCTTGGTATGCAAGGCCCTTGCTACCCAACAGGTGATAACCTTCAGGACTTTCTGTATTGTGTCATCTTCTGTACGGTCTCACCAAACCTAGCCTACTTTCTTCTGAAATGGATAATACTTTTAAAAAATCTAATTTCCAGGTGTTACATCATTCTCTGTGTTATTTTCAGGAGCAGACTTCTTGAGTGCTCTAGACAGTATGTCTTTGATCAGCAATTATTTCTCTGACTTGAACTTTATTGTCAAATTGAATGGTTTTACCTAAAAAAATCCCAACAACCCTTTAAAAGTCACACTGTTTTGGTATTCTGGAAGCTGATCTTTCTTTTGACTATGAAGTGGTTTGTCTCAGCTCTGACCATAACAGATCAAGAAACAAATATGTGACGTTTCTTACAATCAGAGAGAAGAGCTCTGTCTCTGTTCTCTCAGTCTGTGCCTTAAATCATGGTGTTGACAAGCACCCAGGAGACACAGGCCACACATATTCATTGGTTATTTTTTCAATAATATTGCCTGTAAGCCATCTTTTGAAGACTTTGTCTGTCTTCTAGTGCCAATATACATAAGGCCAGGAGTTGTCTTTATTAATGCCTTTAATTTGGGAATTATTTTCCCAGATTTACAGCCTAGTAAGTCCATTTTGTGTAGTAACTCAAAAGCTACTTGCAGATTGCCCGTGTGATGTGAACTCTCATGTAACATTCACGTACTAACAGGCCTCTGGACACCCTTGTTATCTTTGTGGATGGCATATTTGTAATGACTCTGTTTTATCTTGTTGACAGTTAATCTTTTGTGTTATTTCTCTGACCTTACATTTGCATTTCTGTCTAATTCTACTTCTTGGGCCCTCTTGGATGCCTTTTTTCAGATTCCCTACCAGTTTTCTCTCTACTTGATATCTTCAGTACCTATTTAAGCAGCCACAGTTACTTCAAGTGAATAGTTTCTCCTACACTTTTCTGTGAAAACTCAAGAATGGACTTTAAGTCTAAAGGAAGTCTTTGAAAGTAGAATCTTATGTACAGTGGTGTGCAAATGCATAGTGTTAAACTCCTGTCTTGCAATGATGTTTGCATAGATCCAGCAGAAGAATCTGAATTTGTAATTTTTGTAAAAATTTATTAATATTTGTAAAAACATATGCAGCCCTTTTACCTGAAAATATCCTTTATAGGACAGTGTCTGTCCTGAAACATATACTTAGCCCCCTTGGATGTAAGGACAATGTGATTTCTCTGAGTAAGGACTTGGTGACTTGTCTTTTGATCTTCCTGTTGCTAATTGGCTCTTCCATTTTTAAACTTCCCACCATTACTCCTAGATAATCCAACTCCTTTACGAGCCTCTCTCTCACAACCAGAGGAATGTTCCTAACAGCACACACTGCTGGGAAAATACAGCTCTATAATCTGTGTCTACTTTATCTCTCACACTAAAGATTTCCAGGTACTGATCTCCTACATTTCCTTCATCAGACTCATTGCTTTAACTAAGCCCATGACTAGGCATATTTTAGAGCAAATATTAGCTCTTTCGGCCTAAAAATTTAAACTACTGTGTTTATCTTCGCTTTTCAATTTAAGTTCATACAATTGTTTAGTAGGAATTAGAGTCTTGTTAGAACCCCTCAGTTTCAATAGTCTTTCTTCATATGTAGAGATTCCTGAGCCAGGCTTTTTACAGTCTATTTGGAGGTAACATTGACTGAAAACCAGTTTTGAATTGAGAGGTGTTTATACTTAGTCTGCAGCTCCCTTGTTCAGCTTTTGCACAGAATCTCCATGCAGTATTTTGTTGTATTATTGGTTTATGCACCATCACATAGACCTGGGGATATGGAGGGTATTCTCTCTTGCTTCTGATTTTTTGGTTGCAAGTTCTTGCAAAATAAATGTATGTCTTAGAGCTGCTGCAGAATTTCTAAACTCCTGGACATAATGTGAATCTGTGAATTCTCATATATTTCTCTTTAGCTTTTCTTTTCTTTCTTTTCTTTTCTTTTCTTTTCTTTTCTTTTCTTTTCTTTTCTTTTCTTTTCTTTTCTTTTCTTTTCTTTTCTTTTCTTTTCTTTTCTTTTCTTTTCTTTTCTTTTCTTTTCTTTTCTTTTCTTTTCTTTTCTTTTCTTTTCTTTTCTTTTTCTTTTTAAGATTCTACCTTCCTGGGATCTTTTCTGTATCTTTGATGCCAATCACTATCTGATCCCTTAAAATGGAATCACTGAAAACGTCATAGCTACTTGACTGATCTGTTATTTTAAGATCAGCTAAAAATTCTTCAAAGGATTCCTCCTTCTGCATCCTCATGTGAAACTTGAAACTTACGTCTTTCAGAAGTTTATGTTTCATTGGGAATGCAGTATTCCTTCAACTTAATTTCTGTAGCTGCATGGATTGCCCTCTCACCCTGGCTTGGTTTCATGCCATTAAAAACTTTGATAGCTCCTACTCCTGTAATATTCCAGAAAATAGTTATGAGCTTCCTTATGATTAATCTAACCACTGTATATAGGTTTCAAAGCATGATGTGAATCTTTTCAAGGGAACTGCAATATTGCCAGTGTGTTTTAGAGTCTCTAAAAGCCCCTAAAGAGCTATCACCTTTCCTCTCACTTTCAAATCTCTTTTTTCTAGTTAATTCCTTCCTCTTTTTCACATTCTCCCCTGTTACCATGTGGTACTTGGTTTACACTCAAAGCAAGACTTGTATTGAAAAAAGCACAGAGGTATGCTGCAGAGGTGCACATCTGAGTGCACTTGCATTGCACTCAAGCTGGCTTTACTGTCTTGAATCTGCATGTATCTAATTACTGACTAACCAGCTCAGGCTCCTTCAGCCTCCTCTTAAATATGAGACCCTAGAGATCCAACATCTGCTAATTACATCTCTGCATTTTAACTGTTATTAAGTTCAGAAGCCTACAGACTTTCCAGCACAAATCTAAAATCTCCTGATAGAGGGTTTGCTTTTTTTGAGTTGCTTTAATGTGCCACAGCTTGAAAACTATGGCTTTACAGGGATTGCAAAGGGGCAATGGTGGAGGAGGACTGGTGCTGAGAAGCGACCAAGAGAGTCACACCTAGGAAGCAGGATACAGCAACCTAAAAGCCAAAAACCAGCTGACCACCCTAAGAGCAGTTTGTGATTTCAGTGAGAGATTCATCTCCTCCAGCCCAGAAGACTATTCAGGACTGCTCCTTCCATCTTGTGAGGGTACGCTTTGGAGGTGTCATATGGTCCACATTGTACCCTCATTGCTGAAAATTTCTGGAACCCTTCTCAACTGTATGTTACTCTCAGTGCCACTCAATCACCACTATCATCATCTTCTTAAATCTTCCCAATGAAAGTAAAGGCTGAAGTAAAATCAAAACATTTTTTTGAGATTAATATTTTTGGAAAATTAAGGCATTCAGCATTTTTGGACTGATAAAAGATTTCCAAGCAGTAATTATTCCACTCACAGCAGTAAATATGTGCGTGGAGGAAATGAGGATTAAAACCATAGATCAAGCTACATTGCCAAAAAATAATATTTTCTTGCAAATGTTTTGTATTTTTCTTGAAGAGCTGGAGAGCCACTGTTCAATGTCTGTTTCTAATTTGGGCAATTTGTTCCTGTGAGTTACAACAAGAGCAAAAGGGGAAAAAAAAAAAGCTCACAGCAGTATGTTTTGAATTGTAAGATGTCCAGAGCTTTTGTCTGCCTCACAGTGTGTAATCACAGGGCATGAAACTGCTCCAAAGCAGTTAGGGTGAGGTTCACAGCCCTTGCAGAAAGCCAGAAGAGAGGGCACAAGCTGGATGCAGCCACTCTGCAAATAGAAATGAGAGGGCTTAAGCAA
>NW_010311312.1:0-7538 GCF_000700745.2 Antrostomus carolinensis | reverse complement strand
GCTGAAGTGGCTCCTATAACCAGCAAATTCATACCTCAAGCAAATACCTCCCAGTCTGAATTTGACAGGTGAAAGGAATCATTTTTCCAACTCATTGAGAAGGAAGTGGGGGCTGAGACCCATGTGGATCACCAGGGTTAGGTTTTGCAGCCACTGCATCAGTTTTCCTGACCAAGAGCAGATCTCCTCACTGTCCTTTACAGTAGAATGGCCTGGTGCCCACCTGTGCTTCCTCTTGGCTCTCTTATGTGGTCCTGGAGTGGCAGGCTGACACTTGGCTGGATCGCTGCTTTGACAGCCACCACACAGATGGATTTAATCCATCAGACAATGCCTCTGGCTCATTTATATCTTTCCAGAGCCTTATGCGAAATCTGAGGAGTTCAGAGGCCTGGATTCAACTCCTTCTGCACTTCCAGCTTTCTGAGAGAAAACCAGACAGGAACTGCTACCACAGGACTGCTCCCACCAACCAGGAGATGGGTGAGGAAGTGTGGGAGATGAGAAGAGAACATTCAGAGGAGCTAAAAGGTGACAATAATTGATCATGAGACATACTTCTGCAGACCACAAGCGATTAAGTTGTGAACTCATTCCCAAAGGAGAATGCCAGATGCCAGAAATTTCAAAAGACTAAGAATAGAACTGGATGTCTTACATATATAAATCAAGAAAAGCCAGAATCTAACAAACAATTAGAACACAGTGTTTGAAAGGGATGTAAAAGTCCCATGTGCAGGCTTAAATCAAACTCTGTCATTGCCCAGGACGAGACATCCCCAGTGCAGGGGACAGAATACTCCATGTCCATCTCTTAGAAGGCTGCTCCACCTCAATCAGAAACGGCTGGCTCTGGATGCTAGCAGGTAACTGAATCCAGTTATACTTGACCCAGACTGCCAATTTCTGTTTTCCTTCCAATTATGGTTAAGCAATAGCTGTGCACTCATATGTATGCCATATATATAGCTCTATACATGGTTGTTGTTATGGTGGTTCTCAAAAGTAAATAATTCTAAATGATGTGGACCTGCCAGTATGTCACATCATGACTATTTTATTTTTACCCAGCATGTCTTCCCCATTGATTTAATTACTCTCCAGCTGCTTCAGGATGAGTATTTGCATCTTTGAGCCACGCTGCATAGTTTCTGCTTGCAGCACAGCATCTTCCCTACTTGCAGAGTTGTTTCCTATTTATAGCATTGGAGGCAGGGCCGCCTTGCACTTGACATTGCACTAACATGAAAGAAATAGAAGGTTCCTGACCAAAAGAGCTCTTCATCCAAGTATAAGACTAGAGACAACTCTTTGGTAAAACAAACGGAGCAGAAAAGCCCAGTATGAGACAGTTAGGGCCTAAGTTTCACATCAAACAGTTACAAATACCATAATAAGCAATGCCTACAACACAGCAGTTGCCTAAGCATCTCTGCTGTATATTACGCAATGTTTTACAGGTGGAACGCTCCTTCGTAACTGTGGGTGTTGTAAGTGCAGTTTGTGCCAGAGAGCTGCAATGCAGGTGAGAGAGCTGTGATGCTGAAAAGAGAGGACAGTTTTGCCCTTGATTCCCTCAGCCTATGTGGGATATTGGAAAACAAAATTCAAAAAAGCAGGGTAAAAAGGCAAAAGCCTTAGGTTACAGGCTTCTCTATGTTTTGTGCCTTTTTTTGTCTAATGATTTCCCAAGCTGCTTCTTTATCTGCAAGACAAGGATGATTTTCTTTGTTTATGAGTGTATCACCTTTACCAACAATGTCATGGGGAATTAACATTCTTATCAATAATAATTTATTAGTTCCTACAACTTCCAGTCACTTACCGAGCACAAAAGAAAGCAAACCTCTGCACTTGGGGGTATATATTTACATGTTATTTGCTCCTGAGGGTTTATAGTCCTAACTAAAAAATAAAATAAAATAAAAAACAGTTCAGGAGAAGAGTGAAAGCACAAGCAGAAAACATGAAAAGCATCCAGGTGGTGTCTATCTACAACCTGGAACTATAAAGTTTTAGTAACACTGTACTGGGGCGGAGGATTCTCCTGCTGCCTCAATCTGCTGGCAGGTGCAGGAATCCTATAGCAGCAGCAGTAGCAGCAGCCTAATCGCTGCTGACTCACTGGGGCAAGCATGGATCATTAGACTCTACTTTGAGTAGGATATAATTTTATCATTTGTTTGTCAAATGCTCTTCTCAGAACAATGACCTATTAACTCTGTGAGTGTTGATTTTGTTTGAGGCAGAGACTCCTCTTGCTTGGAGACAAGATGCTTATTTCTGTCATACGGAACCAGGGTCCATCCTTGTCAAGGCTGTTTTTTGCCGCATCTACAAAGCCATTTACTAACAATTTTACTAGAGGGATGTGAAACCAAATGTGATTGCTACTTGGCCCTCATCCAAGGGACAGGGTAGGATATGGGACCACAGTGTCCTGTACACCCAGCCATTCCAGCTGCAAGAAAAGCAGCTGTTGGGTTAATCAGGTAGGTCTGTCTACATTGCCCAAAGCAGTCTGAGAAGAAGAGACCTGCAGGGTGACAAAACCAGCACTTGCTCTTCTCCCTCAATTTGAGCTGACAGCGGCATTAGGACTGGAACAACAAGCTGAGATGATACCAATGAACAGGCCAGGGAGTGCTCAGGGCACAGAGGCCAGCTGGCACATCTCTGCTAGTGAACCTTCTTAACTGCCGAAAGGGAGCAGCTGCCTGCAGACTGCCGATTAGGAAGGGTCCTTCAAGCATTCTTGCTCCCAAATGGTGCCGAGACTGATCAGGGCAAACCTTAGCTGACACAGGCCAAAACATCATGAGGACTGTTTTGACAGTCTAGCAGCATAGATGACTGAGTCTGGGAATGTCTCTGGACATTCTGATTTGTCAGTATAGATGCTGCCATAAAGTCTGTAAAATAAGTAATATAAGCCATGGAGAATATCTATAAAAAAAGTCTCACAGTGCACACTGAGCTAGGCTTATCTCTAGCAAATCAAGCAAATAACACTATGGACAAACTTGTTCTAGTACCTTCTGAGACTCCTTTTCAGTACATTTGTTTTGAACACAGTGTCATCTTAACAAACTAAACATAAACATAGAAAGTTATATATATGCTAAGCTCATAAATAACTTACTTGATCTGCTTTTTAATTTCTCTTACATGTAGAGCTTTTGTTTACTGATTCCAGCTTTGAATGCTTCTTTTGTTGATTATTATAATGTGCTTGTAAATGTGCAGAGCTGTCTTCTGTGATGTGTCTGCTGAGCCCTGTGTCAGCAGGTGCAAACTCTATCCCCAGTTTCTGTAAAAATTCTTGGTGAGTAAGATATCCTTTTGCATCTGTATCATACCTTGAAAAAGAAATGCTCTTTTAAAATATTCATGTGCTCTTCATAGAAAGGCATTACAGACGTCCTTAAGTGACTTAACAGCTTAAATCTCACTGGCTTCCCTTCCTTGTAGAGGTGCCATACCACACTGAGAATGAGTGATTTTGTATGAGACCTGAAAGGTGGGGCTTATGCATTGTAATCACAGAGTCAATTCTGAAAATACTACCCTGAGGACCAAATTGTCAGGAGTATTCTCCAGCTCTTAGTACTGCTGCCTTTCAGTGTCTGGCTTGAGATGCAGAGAACTGGGCTCCTAAAAATTCAGTCTCAAGCATCTCAAACTGGTCACATGAGTCTGAGATGCTCGGAATTGTAATCATCCTTCAGAAACATAGATTTAGCTTCATAAACACTTTATATATTTTCTTAGGTATAAACCATTCCATAGGCTTCTCCCTCTGCAGTTTCTCCCCCTGCTAGTGCTCCGATGCATGGTAATGTCTAATTTAGCCTCAGCTTCATTCTAATTCCCTCATTCAAGTTGCAGACATATCAGGCACATAAGAGATTTTTGTTATTCTATAAAAGGAGTGGCTGATGGGAGTGAAGTTGTGCAGCAGATAACTGCATGAAAAGGATACTCTTCAATGTGCCATGGTATCCATAAGGAATAAGAATGGAAAGTAAAATCTAATAGAGTAGAAAGTAATTCAGAGATGAATCCATGCTAAGCAAAAACTATATGGTTAATACACTTTGAAACCAAAACGCAATACACTCAGGTTCTGTATGTTAGAGAAAGGGACTATTTTTTTAAATAGACCTGTAGCGAAGGTAGCTTTTTATATAATGTCATGTACAGCTGACACCTATGCCATTTATAGCACAACTCCTCTTTGTTGAAGGCAGACAAGTATTTTCCCCCATTTCACAACAAATTACTTGTCTATGAAAACATTTCATGATATTACTTGCCATTTTTACACTGCATGAAATTACCTTACTTTCTTTTGTTATGTATTTGGTATGTAGCATTTTTCTTTTGATTGAATCACTTTTATTTAGATTGAAAATATTGTAAGTAAATTTAGTGCTCTAGAAATGAGAGGCTGGTAGCACTGCCTTCAGACAGGCATGTAATGCAGAGCCTGGATGGAAGCTTTGTCTGCAGTTCCCAGATGACCCGAGACACGGAACTGACTTTCACCCATCACAAACTGAGGGTAGAATTTGTGTGTATGAACAAAATTGATGAAAAACAAGTTAATTTAACCTGTGACCTAAGGTGCCATTCAAGAAGAAAATGCATGTTAAATTAAAAGGACCAGTAATACTGAAACCAAGAGAGAGTCCTATTGGAAACTGATGGATCTTGAGCTTAGTATGATAAGACATAGCCTCCTGTAACACAGTGTCATGATCTGAGGTCACAATCATAATAAAATAAAAGATTTATTGTGCAGTGTAATCTATTGTCATTCGCTGCACTACCAAAGGCTCTGTAATCCTATAAAAGATACATTATTGGAAGAGCTAATCATTTAGAGTTGTCATACCTAGCCCAAAGCTGCTTAAATTCTTCCGGGGTGATTGGAATGCCAAATCTGAGCAAAACTTTCTTCAAGTCCCTTAGCTGTATAATGCCATTTCCTTCACTGTCAAATTCCTGGAAATACTGGAAGGTAAAAGAAATTATCACTAACAAGAACCAACAAGTTTGACAAAATGTTTGATCTCTCTATAAGCTTAATGAATAATGGGAATTGAGAAAGAAACAGAAAATCATGAATGTCTGAATTTCATCTTTTGATGTCTTTTCATTTGATTTTTACTGTTTCCTACTTTCCACTATAGACATGCAACTCTCAAAAGCTTGAACTGGGATTGACATCACAGGTGTTTAAGTGATACACTCTGTGTGGAAAGTTTCTTACCGGTGGCAAACACAGGGGATATGAGCATGAGAATCGCGCATGCAAGTGTGGATATGCCCACTGCCAGTGGAAGATGAAGGAACTGAAAAACAGCAGACCTGCATATTTTCTCCCCAATTTGTTCTATACCTAATATGAATTAGATTTTGCTTTGGGTTTTTGTTAGTTGGTTGGGTTTTTTACCATTCATCTCACAAACTGACACTGGTAGTGTCATTGTGTAAATGTACACAGTGTAAATACATTGTGTAAATGTATTGTCTGATTTTCACAAGCATTTAGTGAAAAAATTATATTCATTTTACCTTGTGCTACTCTGTTGCCAAATATTGCAACTATTCAACAAGTTTAAAAAGATAAAAAGGTGGAAATTATTTTCATAGGAGAGTTTTGCGAGAGTCTCCTTGGTGTAAGCATTGCAGTCAATGCTTCAGTGTGCTGGGCAACACTGGGTGTCAACAAAGGAGTAGGTGTGTGTTTGTGTACAGCACGTAGTCAGACAGGCCTCAGATGAAGCTCATTACTAGTCTTACAACAGAAACAGTAAATAAAACCAATAGTAACATATGAAGAAAATTTTAGAAATAACTGTACAGGCATCTACTATATAATTGACGTGACAAAAATTGAATATTATTCAAACTGTTGACTATTTTTTTAATTACAAAGTAAGTTTTATCATTAATGAGCTATTTTGCAAGGGTCTCTTTGAATATTTATAGAATCTGAAGATCAACATTGCATAATGTTCTGAAATATATTAGAGCTGCTTATTTATTTAAAGAAAACATTCTTCTTACCCTTGCTAGGTCATGCCATCTGGTTCTTGCTTTGATAACAAGGTAGTAATGAGTGTGATCACAAGCTAGCTCCGCATCCATTACAATCTGTTTTTTTCTCAGAAAAGAAAAAAATTAAATAACAACTAACTATGTTTTACGTTAGTGGGATCTTTAATCTCCACAAGTTTCCTTTCCTTTTGTTGTTCATCACGGTAGTGGTGGTTTTGTTTCCTAGTTTCTAAGCTACCCATTAAAGACTGTTACTTCACATCTGTGTAAACTCAATTCTTTAAAAACTGCCTTATTTCCCTAGCTGCAGGTTAGCAAAGATGTTTTAAATTTTGTAATTCCCTATTTATTTTCAAATCATTGTTGTTCAATTCTCCCTCAAACTCAAGAGCCAGCATGGATTATTTGCACGCATAGAAGGAAATGTTAATTATCTCAGAAACGATTATATCCTGGAGTGACTCTAGAAAGATTATCCTTGATTTACATCAATAATGTAGATCAAAACGATCTTTGTGAGGCACCAAGGCATGGACAGTAAGTCTGAGGAGTAAGATCCACATTTGGAAATTCAGCTACCATTACAAGTGCCTAACTTCTGGGGGTCTGGTGGTTCTGGTTGAACTCAAGCATACAGAGGAATATGGGTGCTTCAGATTAGGATCCAGCATAGCTGTGGCACTACAAGCTGACTAAGTCTGTGTGCTACACAAGGACACACCTACCTGACAATCGAGGGGACCTTATACCTCAGCATTCTTTGAAATAGCACACCTTGCTTCACCTGAGAAGAGCAGCCCTTCTTTTGGTGCCCAATTCTCTTTAGCTTTTCTAAGCACTTCCAGTTAGAAAACTGAGGAAGGGCTGGTTGTTTCTGTTTACACAGAGCTCCTCACCTCATGCTATATCCTAGCACCTGTTTCTCCTTTAACTATTGCTTTGTAAGGGAATGCTGCAGACATATGGCTTCAGAGGCTGGGTCAGCCATGCTCCAGGAATACGCTCCCTGGACCAAGATTCTTAAACAAGAGGCAGAGGAATATTGAGTCTGCAGACCAGGCGAGATGTGGTAACTACATCTGACCTACCCACTGAGTTCCTGTACCACCATGGCACATGCAGACCAGAACTTAGGTCCTGGGAAACTGCAACACTGCAAACTCAGCCACTCCTGAGCTGCTGGGGCTCTGGACCTTGACAGCCTTTGCTGAGAGCTCTCTTTGGATTCAGAAACATGAGTACCGCATTAATCTATTTTAGGTGCTTGGAAACCTTCTGACTTTTCCCGACTCCCACTGCTTGAGTGAAGATTCCATAAGCATAAACAATCAACCAACAAACATAGTCTAAAACTTAGCTTGGAAAATGCAAGTGCTCTTAAGGCTTTCAATCACTACATTTTCAATCACTTGTCACTACAAACAAGTGACGAGTGGTGTCACTCAAGGGTCGGTACTGGGACCAGTGCTGTT
>NW_010311311.1:122421-127778 GCF_000700745.2 Antrostomus carolinensis | reverse complement strand
CAGCTCCAGGGGGGCGGTTTAGTGAGGAGAGCGAGGGGGTTTCCTGGCAGATCGGCTCCGGGAGGAGATGCTGAGCCTGCTCGGGGCCCTTCCCCAGCCCCGCCAAGGCCCCCGGAGGGGGAAGCGCGGCGGCGCTGGGGCCGCCCGGCAAGGGCCGCGGGCGGCTCTGGGCCCTCAGGGGAGGCCTTGCCCGCGGGAGCCTCGCCTCGCCTCTGCGGTGTGACAGTCCGGCGGGAGCATGGCCTGTCCCCTGTCACCAGGCCAGCCCTGCCTTCAGAAACGTCATGATGAGGGGAGGCTGGCGTCCCAAACGCGGGGCTCCAGCCCCGAGGGGCCTGCGGCAGCAAATGGCACCGGAGGGCGTGGGCAGCGCTCCAGGGCTTCTCGGGGGATAGTAAGAGCTGGGGGTGTGAAGTCTCAGTATTAGGCTCTTTAGTAACGATGTTGTTTATTTGTACGGCGCTTCTCTAGCAGTGGTTTTGTAAGGGCTTGGTTTGTTGACTTAAAAGCAGTTAATTCTGACGTCCACTGGTGTGAGAGAAGCAGAGGCAGTTGGCAGTACCTTGCCAGGGCTCCCTGGAGCTCAGTCCCCTGGGCTGCCAGTGCAGGAGCTTATCTAGAGAAAGTCACTTTAGTTAGTGGGAATAAGCAGCTTACCACTAAACTTTGTTTTATTTGGGAGGAGCATCTGGGAGGCTTCCAGGAGTTGCAAAGACAACTGCCATGTACTTCTCTTTGCTGAGGTGGTCAAAGTGCAGTCCAAAGCTAATGAAGTCCCTTGTCTGCTTTTCCCTTTACCGTGAATAGGGGTGCTAGCAGAGGAGAAACTCCTTGAGATTTCTGTTACCATTTTATGTTGTTGGCAGTGTTTCTGTTTTGATGTAATACTTGGACTTTTGCTATGTTGAAAGGTTTCCTAGTAGTCTGAAAAGCTCAAGCTCCCACTCCAGTGAATTTTGTTCCTTTCTACAGTGGGAGCAAGGCTGAGGTGCAGATCGGGCACCCATTAAGTTAATGTCAATTTCTGCTGGTTTCAAGGCATGGTGCTTCACTTCTAGGGACTGAGCTGTTAACCGGTCCCTCGCTTACTCTCTTCCTCAGATTTCATCCTGTTATGTTAGGGGATTTTCTTTTTGTGGTCATGAAACTCAATTTGTTAGAAATACAGTGAAGTCACAAGGGCAGTATTGCTAGAAACCCAGATGAATGCACTGATCACTCAAGGAAGGGAGGTGCCCTTGGTATTTTTTTTCCTTCCATTAATGGTTGTGTGTTGCTGGGGAGGAGAAGAAAAGAGAATAAAAGGATCTTCTCATCTTTACATAGTTTGTATTGCCATGTAGTCAGAAGAGAAGTGTGGTATTGAATACTAAAGCAATAATTTTGACTGTAATGAATCCTTGTCAAACAATCAAATTTCTTGTCCTGTGTGTAGGTTATTTTTTAGTCCTTGGAAATAAACTTCAGGAAAAATTTAAATAATGCATAGTTGTGGCATATCGTACATTTCTGTAATGGATAATAGTTGCCAATACCAACATCTTATGGCATATCTTTAGATTTGTAATGCTACTTTTTTGGTTTGTGTTTCAGAGAATGCAGATGGTAAATATATTTCCCCATTTCATGACATTCCACTGTTTGCTGGATCTAAAGAGGTATGTGTTTATACCTTGAAACACAATTAATTTCAAAGCGATAACAATTTTGTTGGTTTTAATGCAGGTTTTAAAAGCATTTTTAAAGCAATTAACAAGCAAATGTGTAGCACCAGAAAGGACCATTTTAACCCAGGCTGATTCTTTATGTAATACAGGCATGATAACTCTGCCAAATTTTCTCTGCTGAGTTCAGCAACTTGCAGTGAAATGTAATGATTACTATGTAGAGAAGCCTAGGTGTCTCTCTCAGTCTCCAAATGATTGAGGGCAGGGGGGAACCCTCACTGTGTCTTGTTCTCCTCTGTTTAAGGTTTGTGTTTATATGCTCTGGAATTCATTTTCTACTATTAGTCTTTTTAAAGTGGCGTTTTTCTACATCTGTGATTAAAAGCGTACAGCACACACTTAAGTAACTTTGGTTGTATTTCTTTAATTCCCAAAAGGGACATGATAATTGAAAGCCAACAACAATGCCCAGGGGAGAAGTGATAATTGCACCTTTGGAGAATTCCGAGGCGTGAGGTGCAGCTGAGCACTTTCACGTCTTGTTAGCCACACTCCCTGGAGTTTCATTGTAGCGATAGTGAAACGCCTGTTTTATGTGTCACCCGTGGGAACTGCCAGTCTCTGGTTTGGACTTAGGTTTGCTTATTATGGTATGCTTATTGCACAAACAAGTTGGGAGGGTTTTGGCCATTTTCTTGATTTGTTGCTGGGTCTCTATGGAAGATATGAGTGGTGAGAAAGTTCAGCAGTTGTAATGTGTTCAGATTGGGACTTCAGAACTAATGAACCAATATCTTGAATTATTTAAAATGAGAGATTAAAAATATGCATGAAACCTGTTTGATCAGCAGACCCTAAGTGTATTAGTCAGTGGAACAGGTAAGTCTCTTTCAGAGGATCATTACTAAGATGCTCAGTTCAGTGGGTAATATAGCTGGAAAAGCAATGGGCATTTTCATCACACGTTACCTGGGGGCCTTGCTGCCCCTGCATCTAGAGTTTATGGTTTGGAGGGGTGGATTATAGGCTGTGATTTTCCTGTAGGTTGAATTGTGGTATGGCGACGTCTGAAAGGGGACCATTGTGAAGGTCTCTGTTAATTTTGCTTTCTTTGCAAGAGGACAACATGAGGAGTTGTATGTTACATTCTTTCTCTCCCCTGCTCTAAGCTTTGGGGACTTTATTTTATGATGGTTACGATGTCTGGTTAACTCCAGCCTTATTTTCTGCACTGGTTTTGTTTGGTTTTTATCTTTCCAGCTGGACAGAAGGATGGCTGTATTTTTAATGAGTTGAGGACAGGGCTAAATTGCTGCTTAAATTTTTTAGTAGCTGTGAGAAAGTGGATGTGTCCTTGCACGTTTTTACCTTCCCCTGTTAACATCTGGAAGGTTATAATTTCACAGTGAAACAGGACCGAGTACTTACTTTTAAAAGTTATAGTTTAGGCCTTTATGCTCAAGAAGAGATGTTTCAGTTGCGTTGAAAACTACTGTTGTCTGTATTTATGTGAAGACAGTATTGCTCTCTAATGTTCTTTATACACTTTACTTCACTCTTTCTTTCCCTGTAGGATAAAGAGATTCCTGCAAAGAGGTCAAAAACTACTGGAAGTGAGGTATTGCTAAGGTTATTTTTTTTTTACTATTCACTCTATTGCCTTTCCAGCATTGCTTCATTATTCTGCAGAGTGAACTTGCTCTCATTGAATATAGTTTACATCTCTTCTAATGCAAGTCTTTAGGAAGAGAAAGCTTAAGGATTTAATATTCTCCTCTTTGAATGGGCCAGAAATGTCAGCATTCTTTTATTCATCAAGATGTTCTCAAAGGCAAACACTCATGTGACGCTCATTGAAAGGTTTGTTGTGACTATTGCAGTGTAGGTATCTTAACTTTTTGGCTCTTGCATTCAGAAACATTTGCAAAAAACCCTCTGTTAATGAAGTAGTAATTATGCTCTGACTGTGGACAATCTTTGGTATGTAATTAAATCGTAAGTATGGTAGGGGAGAAATTAGACCTGGTATCTGCTTTTTAGAGCTGCAGATGTGTTGTTTTTGGTACCTGTCTGGGAAGCCCAAGGAGAGAAAATCACATCTGCTAAAGGTTCAGCATTAACCAGCTCTCAAACCTAACAAAAACCCAAAAAACCATGAAAAGTCTGCTCAGGCTTTTTCTGTGAAACAAGATTTGTTTATGTAAGTGTCTTTTAAAAAATGTAGCATTTTTTGCAGTGCTTTCCCTGGCATAGGAGTACCTAAAAATTAGCGGAAGAAAGTGAAAGAAAAAGGAGCAAACTATGCTTTAACGCCGTGATGTTTCTATGTGTGTCCCAACCTTTATCTTCTGAGTATCTGTTTGACTAGTCATATTGCAAAACTGTAACTACCCATCTGATGTGAAAGAACTGCCCTAACTGTCTGGGTTCTCATAGTTTTGCAAGTAGGGCTTCATCTACACTGGTTCATCTACTGTACAGCAGCCCCCACACAATCCTGTACTATGTGTATCCTCTCCCTTTGCCCTGTGATTCATTTAAGCTACAATGCCTAGGTAATGCTTTTTAGTTTTCCTGTTGCTTGTTGCCCATTTATGTACTATTTAGTAGACGTTGAATCATGCCTGAAAGAGGAATTGTTGAGGAGAAAGAGTATGTGCCAGTAGCCTTCCTCAAAAATCATTGGTTTGCAACATAGATTTTTAATTACTGCTCTTGCTGAAAGTCAAATGTTCTTTCTTACCTGTTTATGAATACTGTGACAGTACCTGCTGGTTGCAAAGATGCAAAGCTTGTTTTATGCAGTGTCTAAAACTGTTCAAAACTGCGTTTGTCTGTGTAGTGGGAAGCATGATAGCTTGTTGAAAACCACCTTTCTAGTGCTCTTTTTCTGATCTCTGGGTCAGCCTATGGAGTGGTGGAAAAAATGCTAGTGAGGCTGAGCAGCTCTTGCTTCCTACACCAGTGTAGACTCCAGAGCTGTTTCACATAACTCCTGCTATGAGAGAGCTCTGGACTGTGGTTTAGTAGAACTATGGAAAATGAGCAAAGGCAAATGTGTGTTCCAGTCTTTGTGGGCTTCTGATGTGAGTAATCAAACAAATGTGGAGGCTACAGGCTTCCCAGACGTGCTTGGTCTTTAGTTATATGGTGAAATGCAAGAATACAAATCATTTGGAAAACTTTTTTCATCATCTTCTTTGGGAGTTGGAGAGAAGAGAGAAAATAGAGGGATCTTTGTGTTCAGGAAAGCAGTTTCTTCTTATCCTAGGCTTTTCACCAGCTTTACTCACCTTAGCCTGGTGAGAAATGCCTCCCTGTGTGCTTGTATATAGGGAAAACAGCTTAATCAAGAGATAAAGGAAAAATGAGGAATTTAATGCCATGTACTGGTTACTGAAGACCTTTGAAGCACTGTACCCCTTACTCTTGTCTGGGGATGCAACGGTTACTATTGATACCTGGTGTTCAGTTGATCCTTGCACTGAATTTGGACAGAATTCAAAGGTGATAGTTCCTCTTGCTCTGGAAACACAGTGGCATCTTTAAAACTTGTGCTTTTAGGGTGGCAGTCATTTGTTACTCTCGACAAGGGCAAGCCCTCTTAAGAGTGAGTGTTAAGTTCTGCTGAACTGGTCTTCATCAGATGGCTGTTTAGCTATGGAAAGTGGAGGTAATTCTGCACGAGTC
>NW_010311311.1:102553-122376 GCF_000700745.2 Antrostomus carolinensis | reverse complement strand
TACTAGAAAAGGAGGTTTCAAAATAGAGGAGTTGCAGCTTACAACATTCATGGGATAGGGGAACGTGCATCGCACAAGTCTCTGTTCGCTGTTTTGCAGTCTCAGCTTGTAGTTCTAATGGAAATGGTGTGGTGTTTCTGTATTAACTGGTCTCAGTAGGGCAGCCATTTTTTGCAACATTTTAGACCTTCTCAAATCTCAATTAAATTTAGCTTTGCAGATACTGTTGACAACTGATCTTTTTGCTTTCACAGACGTTTTTTGGCTGTTTGAAGACTGGAGGGAAGTTATCGTGAGGGAGAAACTATGCTGAAAGAAATAATATTCAGCTTCAGTCTCAAAATTTTTACCAGCTTGCAGTCTGAACCTCTGCTTTGTCTTAAGCATTGCAAGCGCTCAAAACCCATTCCTGCCCAAGTAAATCTCTGTGAAACGTATCAAAAGTTTCACATCTCTGTCTGGAAGAGAGGATGTTCCCACTGTGGTTATAGTCAAAGAGGCTGATTGTTGAATATGGTCTTGCATGTCTAGCAGGAAGAAGGTTTGAAGAGGTCATAGTTTTCTTTTCAAAACAAATGTGACATGTTGCTTCCCTGCTGTAGTGGAACGGTTTCTAATCTTGTCATTGTGTGTCTTTGGTATTCACATGTCATCTCATTCAGAGGACCCAGGTGTTCTTGAATACAAAGTTTTATTTAAAATGTCAGCCTTGGTAAGGAATCTGTTCCAGCCTGTAGAGATTATAGTCCTCCAACTCGCAGACACCCACAAGAGCCTTAAAAAAAAATAGAAAGAAACCAAGACTGCTTTTATTTTGTTGCATCCTGTGGACAGTACAGTTCTGGAATGCCCTTGTGGACTTGAGTTGAATTACTTCTGTCAGGCAAGAACTTCTGATAAATTAACTAGTCAGGTGAGGTATAAGGGGTCATCAGGAGTAGTCATGCAGTCTGAATAGGTGATCTGATAGAGAGCCTCATGCTTGGAACAGTGCTCAGAACTGGTGTCAGAATTGTCTTATGATAAAGCCTGTGTAAGAAAAGAAAAGCTGTCGCCATTTCCTATGCAGTACAGGTGCAGACTTTGTACTGACTTTGTATTCTGTGATTCACTACAGCCTCTGTAACCTGCTTCGGTCACATTAGACATTTTTTCAGTTTATGTAACCTGGGTCCGTTATGTGTGTTCAGGCATTTGTGTGTTCCACATTTCAGATTACCAGTGAAGCTTTCATCCTGATGCTTGAACTTGCCAAGCCTTTTTCTATGGATGTCCAATATGTCCAATAGCTGCAAGCCTTGCTTTGTGTTCTTGTAGATTAAGAAATCCTGAGAAAAGAAGTAATCGTCACTCAGCCGTCTGTTTAAAATCTACTGGAGTTGGTGAGAAAGTTGCGTCAGTGATTTGATCAAGCTTGACTTCAAATAAATGGTTCCTTAAACTTGAGAAAGTTAGTGCTTCATTTTCATTCATGTCATGGAGTAGTTTTGCAGGTGAATGTGTCCAGTGACTAGTTTATCAGATAATATGCCTGACACCGCTTTTGGGATACCTGTGGGTAAAAACTTACATAGTGTTAGTGATTCGTTGTTATAACAGATGGAAGGAATGCTATACAGAGGGACCTGGGCAGGCTTGAAAAGTGGGCCCACAGGAACCTAATGAGGTTCAGCAAGGCCAAGTGCAAGGTTGTGTATTTGGGTCGGGGCAATCCCAGGTATCTGTACAGACTGGGAGAAGAATTCATTGAGAGCAGCCCTGCTGAGAAGGACTGGGGAGTCCTGGTGGACAAGAAGCTTGACATGGGCCAGCAGTGTGTGACTGCAGCCTGGAAAGACAACTGTACCCTGGGCTGCATCAAAAGATGGGTGGCGAGCAGGGTGAGGGAGGTGATTGTCCCCCTCTACTCTCCCCATCTGGAGCATTGTGTCCAGGCCTGGAGCCCCTGACGCAAGAACGATGTGGAGCTGTTGGAGCGGGTCCAGAGGAGAGCCATGAAGATGATCAGAGGGCTGGAGCGCCTCTCTTATGAAGACAGGTTTAGGGAACTGGGCTTGTTTAGCTTGGAAAAGAGAAGGCTCTGGGGAGATCTCATTGTGGCCTTCCAGTACTTGAAGGGAGCTTATAAACAGGAGGGAGAAGGACCTTTTACATGGGCAGATAGTGATAGGACAAGGGGAAATGGTTTTAAACTAAGAGAGGGGAGATTTAAGTTAGATATTAGGAGGGAATTTTTCAGCCAGAGGGTGGTGAGGCACTGGAGCAGGTGAACCAGAGAAGCTGCGGGTGCCCCATCCCTGGAGGCATTCAAGGCCAGGTTGCACTGGGCCCTGGGCAACCCTGTCCACAGCAGGGAGGTTGGAACTAGATGATCTTTAAGGTCCTTTCCAACCCGAACTATTCTGTGGTTCCCTTTTCAATATACCGTGAGGGAAGTACACCATTAAGAGGCTGTGGGCACTTTGCATTTATGCTGGGCACTGCATTCCTTTTTTGCTGTGTGGCATGCTAATTTATATTGGAAAAGTTCCATTAACTTCTCATTTAGATACAGTATATTTGGTCTCCAGATGTTGCTGGCATCTGGTTTGTTGTTTTCATTGGCAAATACCTTGCAGCAAGTGTTACAGTGGGAATGCTTATAACATGGGTAACATGAGTACTCATTTTATAAGCAAACCCCTCTCCATTTATTTCTGGGTGTATTTCATGACAGCCTTTATTTTCCTCTCCTATTTTCCCTTTTTTTTTTTTTTTCCTTTTAAACATCATCCTTTGTTCGTGCTCCTGCTGGACTGCAGTTCATCTTTTTTGTTATTATTAGTCCTCAGGTGCATGCAACTGAACATGGGGTCAGTTGATGGCTGATGAGAATCCTTGCAAGATTGCAAATGAGCAGACAGAAAAGAAATGGAAATGTAACTGCTTTTTCTTCTCTCTGTCTTGTGAGCACAGAGCTTCTCAGTGAGGGAGGGTCAGCAGCCCCCAGGTTCTGCTTCTAATGCTTTCAGATTTTTTTTAAGCATTCTACTATAAAAATTACTAAAGTAATTGTAAGCTGTAGCATATCTCTTCTCCCTGTCATGCAAAGGTGATGGTGATTGGGAGTCAGGCCTTAAAAAGTGGTGAAGTTTGTCATTTTATGAAATTATACTGAGTTTCTGTTCCTCTCTTCTCTCTTGTTTTGTCACTTTCCTTGCTCTGCATAGGTTGCTCCACTTCTGCTTCAATTTAGCTGAACCTTCAGAGTTGAGCATTAAATGTTAAAACTCTTGGGCAAAATTATACCTGTTTAAAACCCTCCCCTTAAATGCACCAGCTAAGGAACTTGGGAAGACTGGGAAAGGAAATAGTTGAACAAGAAAGGGAAAGTTAGGTAAGGAAGAATTATTTCTGAGAAGGGTGTATGGGAATCCAGAAGGGCAGGTTGTAAAAATAGTGTCAGAAATGTGCTTATTTTTTTTTTTCTTCCTGTGATACTCAGGTTTGTGATAACAAACCCTGATTAAAATGAGTTTTCTTCTATAAGAATCTGTGCAGGCAGAGCTAGCAGTTATTTTTGACCATCAGTCTCAGTGGAGAGAATGCCAACTCAGTTTACCTGGGTACAACAGTCTGTATTTTCCTTGCTTTTCTCAACACTTGCTGTATGAATATGTCAGAGTATATTTGTATATCTTTTTATCTTCCTATTGTTTTCATATTTCAGAAAACCAAAAAACTGTTCCTGTTCTGTGTGTGAAAGAGAGATACTTTTGCTCGTCTCAGCAAAAATGATATAATGATACATTAAAAATATATTCAACTGAAATGAAATGCAGTAAGTGACCAAGAAGTGTTAAAGAGAACACCCCGATAAAGCAAATACTTATTTACATCCCACACGAGTTCCCATGTGCTTAGCATGTGTAGTTCTTAGGCAATAAAGGACATCATTTGGACGTACTGTTTGTTCCTTCTTATGCCGTTTTCGGCTGATTTTCATATTCAGTTTTAGGAATTGGGAAATTTGCTTTTGACTTCTCTGTGTTGAGCAAATGGATATTTTTTTCCCATCAGCTCTTCAAAGTATAATGAAGCATAAGTACAAATGTCTGTCTTGTGTTCACATTAACCTACAGTCAAACAAGCTACGTAATACCTTGGGTTGAAAGTCCCTTTGGGCTCTGTCAGGTCACTTCCCCCAGCAGATGGGTTCTGTCCCTTTTTCTGAGTCTCGGAAACTGTTTCCTCCTCTTTTCTTGCATGCTCCAGGAGGCTGTCCTTCTGAGGAGGCGTCAGCCAGCAGAGTTGGCATGAGGCTAGCCTGTAGGAACTACTCCATCTGGCCTGTTGTACAGTCTGATGTCATGAAGCGGAGTCCCTTCTACATTAGGCACTTGCAGAGTTGGAGTAAATCTGGACTGCAGCAAGCAGTGATCTCGTAAGCAGACCAGTTGATTACTGTCATACCAAGGCAGTTAGATGGTAAACTTTCCAAAGCAGTAGATAGTTTTTGTTTCGTGAGATCTTTTTTTCTTTCTCTGTCACTGGAACGTGTGTCAAATGGGCTATTGAAAGTCTCACCATTGCTTGAGGGGATAGAAGTGCTTACTTGGGGGTTTGATGAGGTGTATTTTTTTGTTTTACTGATTTAAAATAAAGATAAAAATATCAATTACCAGGTGCATTCACTAACCACTGAATGGCATGTGCAGATGGTAATTCCTGAAGACAGGTGGTGTCTGACACTTGCATTTCTGTTTGCAGCTGGGGCAGGATGATTTTGCAGCAAGGAATGGGAGAGAATGTTCAAATAGTCAGAAGGAATAGGTGCTTGGTCTGGGAAAATAAGAGTGATGGAAAAATTCCTGGGTGATATTTGGGCAAGGAGGGAAACAAGATAGGAAAGAGGAGGAAAAAACCCCTAACAAACCAGAGAATACTACTTATTTCTTTCTGTCAAACTATCTGGTATGTGCTCATCTTTCCACACTAGTGAATCCTGTCTTATCATTGTGAAAATGTGATTGCCCTATAAACAAAACTTTTCTTTTAAATGTAAGCACTGCATGAAGTTATTAATCTCTTGTAAATGCTTGAGGCAGCTTAGCATTAGAGAGAGTACTTTTGGGGATTTTTTTGCATACAAATTAATCTGTCAGACTGTCACATTTAAGACTCTTGACAATTCACATCTGACTGATACCACAAATTATGAAGGCCTGGGCTTAGAACTGAATTAAATCAAAGTGATACTTTGTTTTGGAGAGCAGCGTTGTATTAATTTCACTACAGTTGTTGTCCAGCCCCGAGAGTTGTTTTGGTGAAGACCTGGAATAACTCTTGACCTATTAAAGCTCAAAACCAAGATTTACAATCTGCTGAAGCCATTGTATTAGACATGGTCAGGAAAACGTACAGTGGCATCTAAAGAACAAAAATACAGGCTTGTGGCCAAGGAGAAGACATCATGTATAATTCCAGGAGTAGTTTTTAAGTTTTCTGCCTGTAGCTACCAGTCAGAACAATTCTTTAACCTGCTTGGCAGTTCTCTAAGTTTCTTGTCAGCACTGGCTTTCATACTGTGCATTTCTTTTTTCCAAGTGTTTCCCAGATGGATGTGCAGACTTTATTTGGCTCTCTTCCAACCCTTCCCTCACCTGCTGTTGCCTGTGTGTTGCTTTGTTCTGTTTGCTTCCTTAGCAGAGGCATCGTTGAGCTCTCTTTCTGGTTACTACTCTGTTTCGACTGTTCTTGTATATGTAAGGTATACTTTATGAAACTGATCTGAAGCACCTTTCTCCTTTTAATTTTTTTTCTTTTTTCCTTTTTTATGTGGTTATGAGCTAATTGGGAAAAGTGATTGTATGTGACGTGCCACTGATTGTAGTGTGGGCACAGTACTTACGGATGGTGAATTTAATTTCAGTTCACTGGGAATGTGCTGCCAGGATTGTGCACAGCCTGTGATCTCATGGGAGAAATGCTGAGTGACAACTGGGATTTTCCTTTGCTTTCTTGGTTTCCGCATTCCAGGTTTGTTTGGGAGGAGAAGATCATAGAACCATTGGAATTACTTTAATCAGACTGTGGCATTGACCCTGGTAATGGTATTTGTTTGTTGCAGCTGCAGGATACAAGCACCAAAAATAGAAATATTTAGAAAGTCCTCTGGAGCTTTAATTGCAGCGTAGTTAAAGAGTCAGTGCAAATTTTCAGTTGGTTTAACTTGATATTTTTTTTCCTACAAACTTCTGCGAAGTCATATTTTGTCCTTCCTGAGCTGTTGTGACTTTTAATACCAATGTGAGGTTTTTTTGTCTGTGAAGACATATCCCAGGCAATGCAGTGTTTTGGGGTTATTTTAGTAATCTAGGAGAAAATAGGCTGTAGATATTGCTGGGTGGTTTGGTCTGGTTACCTGTTTTGGTTAATACTCGACTCCTCGGTAGTGCTTAACTCTGACAGCTTCAGAAGAAGAAACCTTATGGCAGTTAGACAGTTTTTCTCTATGGAAAAAGTGACTTTAACTTCCTCAGTTAGAAGGGCGTAGTTTACTTATTTCTCTTGTAAGAGCATGAAAGTTTACATGTTCTAGGTTTATTCCCCCCACACCCCCCTTCTTAAGACTGTTTCTATTGGGCAGAAGGCTAACGCAAACATGAGGTGTCTGTGTCCTTGACCTTCCACTGCCATCACTTTTGGATTCGTTTAACTTCACTTCAACCAGATTTGATTGAGAATCAGAAATGACAGTTGTTGCATTTGCACGGGTTTAATAAGAAAATAAAATCATGAGGCAAAAGAGGAGGGCCTGAAGGAATAAATCTTTGGGGGGAAAAACCAAAACATTGTCCTTTAGAATCATAGAATGGTTTGGATTGGAAGGGACCTTAAAGATCATCCAGTTCCAATCCCCCTGCCATCAGCAGGGACACCTTCCACTAGATCAGGTTGCTCAAAGCCTCATCCAGCCTTTAGGGAAGCTAACTCTGTCCTATAGAAATGTCTGATCCTCTTTGACTAGCAGACTGAACCACTGCCTTGTGGCAAACCATTCCATGGACTTTTTGAACATTTTGTGAAGAGTAATATTGATATGGAAATAAAAAACATCATGTGGATTTCCACTGCTTGTAGTTATTCATATTCTCAAAGGAGTGGGATGGGGAAGGGATGAACCAAGGAGGCTGAATATCATTGTGCAGAACTAGACTAATTGTACTTGATGGAAAAGCAGCTGAAACAGAGAAATGTGATGCATGTTGCTGCTGAGTACAGAGGAGAGAATCTGTCATATTGTAAAATACTAATTGCCAAGTGGATTTTATTTTCAGTTCTGTCATTGTTTTTTGTTTTAGGTCCTTTTTAATATGATTGTGGAAGTGCCTCGTTGGACGAATGCAAAAATGGAGGTAATTTTAAAAAGTACCATGATTACATAGGTATGAAAGTCATGATGATGTGGTGGCTTCCAGTAGTCAGAGTTTAATCAGAGTGTGGATTACTCTTTATGCATAAAATTTTCTCTGTTAAAAAGATAATTTAAAATTGTGCATAGACACTTTCCTTGCAAAAGAAAGTGTTGAGGTTCTAATTTTGTTCCCTTCCACAGGTGAACACTGCTTCTTGCTACCCTTTGGACCTCAGATCGCAGTGTACCTGCACCAGAGTTATAGAGTACTGGCTTGCAGGACATTGTTCAACATTTAGTCTTACTCTTGCTTGCTCATACAGCCTTCCACTCAGAGAATTTAATTCTTCTCATATCTGCTGTGCAGTGTGCTAGGCCAAATTATGACAAATGGAGTTGCAAATGGAAAAGCATTTCCTTGTGACAAAAAAAATATTTAGGAACCTCACTAATTGAAAGTATCTATTCCTGCAGGGAGATGTTCTAAAAGTAGAGCCTAGTGGGTTGTTCCTCTGCGGTTAAAATATAGAAGCTGAGTAATGCTTCATCTCTAGTGTTCATAGGGCATATCCTGGTGAGATCTGTTGTTTTATCTTCCTGAACATTTGTATTAATTTTAGGGATGCTTCCTGGATGCTTTTAAGGAAGTTTGTGGTTGAGCTGTTAACTACTTTGATTATTAAAAATAACACCAAAGAACCTCCCCAGCCTGTTATTTCAGAATTTTTTTTTTCTCCTTTCCCTAATGCTGGAAAATAATTTTAATTTTGTTTACCACCATAGTTGTTATTCTGCAAGCAGGCTTACCTTGGATATTGACCTTGTATTTTAAGATGATGATTTATTGTGGGAGCTGAGTTCTCCTTTGCAGAGTTTCCCTCTGACAATGCTATTTGAGCTCTTTGCGTAAAGGTCAGGTTGCTCTCCTTCCCCTTCTCCTGGCACGTTATGTCAAGCGTAGAAAAGTTTGCTGTCCTGTTAGGTTCAGAAATCAGTGAGTTTAGATTTTCTGGCTTGATAGAGGAGACCAGATGTAATTCTCTGATCTGTAGCTTTTAATATACTTGAAATTTCCTGCCTTCATTGTTAAGGCAGTTGTCTTTCCTTGCCGTCACGTCCTGGCAGTCCTTCAGTCCGGACTGTGGTAAGGTGCTAATACCAGATCTCGTCTGCACCTCCGTGCTGAGATTCCCTCACGTGGAATGGAGAATGTAGGAAATCAAACGTAGCCTTAGGATGAATGTTTCCCACTGTTACATCACCAGTTCCTGATCTCCTGCTCATCAGTTTGTTTTTCTGTTGTTCTTACCTTGATTTTACCAAAGGTGCTTTTCATGAGACTTTTTTCTGCAGTTGTCAGCTACTGCTCTTTGTCCTGGTTTACATCAAGAAAAGGCATTGCTGACCTCCACTTCTGTCAGAGTCCCAGGTGTCATATTCACTGTTAAGTTATGACCAGAAGCAGGTAGAATCAAGCATGAAACAAGAAATGAGTGAACCTTGATCTCAGCTCTTGAGGAGGGTGTACTTGTGGAATAAGTGCATGCTATTGGCAGTTTGGTGGGGTTTGAAAAGGTGCAATTCCTTGGGGATGGCTTTGGTGGTGGTGCTTTAGGTAAATTACAGGGATGTTGTAAAATGAATATGGACTAAGGGCTGTGTATCACCTGAGCCAGTGTAACCATCTGAGCCTGTAACAAATGCGATGCCATTCAGATGAGTGTTTGTAAGCAAGAGCCAAGCTAATGCAGATTGGGTTGTGGTGTGGAGTGTCAAAAGGGTAGTTAGAGTCAATTAGCTGATGGTTGGTAGGTAACTTATATGGCAGTGGGTTAGTATTCAAGGTTTTGGGGCGGATAATAACAATAATAAACTGTTCAGCTTTAATTAGTTCAGTCCTAGCTTAGCTTGTTCCAAATCTGTGTTAAGTTGGTGTTTGGTGACTATGCAGAACTTGAGCTTACTAGAAGGCTTTCGTATGCTGAGAGGCGATGGAGGGAAGGGAGGAGAGCAATGAACAGAGGGGGAGAAGAAAATGAAACATTTCCTCTGTTACTGTCACAATCCCTGTTGTCAGAAGAACTTTTGCCACCATTTGCATGTCTGTTGAACTTTTACTATAAAGTGCAAGAGCTTCTAACTTAGATTCCTTTCAGTATTTATGTTTGACCATGACAATCTCTTTGTAAATGTATGACTTTCTATTCTAGATAAATTTTTTTCCTTGCATACTTCACAACATTATTTAAAACCTTAATAAGCTGCTTTTTGAACGTGACCCTTGAGATTTAGAGTGAGGCCGTTGTACTTTTAATACTTCTCAAACCACAAGTACATGCTCCCAGATGTCTTTTTCTAACTGGTTGGGTACAGAAGGACTTGCTTTCCATTTTACCATTCTCTCTTTCTCTCTGTGTGTCTCTTTTTTTTTTTTTTTCCTCCCCATTATCTGCTTAGATTGCCACTGAGGAGCCGTTGAATCCCATTAAACAAGATATAAAGAAAGGCAAGCTTCGATACGTTGCAAATATCTTTCCTCACAAGGGTTATATTTGGAATTATGGTGCCCTCCCACAGGTAACATTTTTGTTATAATGGTGAAAGTTTTCTGTCTTCTGTGTAAATTGCCTTGTAAATCTTGGGTACTGCCTGAATGCAAATCAGTTGCAAGAGGGATGTTTCTCTTTGATGCATTTGTAAATTAGGATTTTTTTTATGGTGAGCTTTATCGTGTCCATAAATTTTGATCAGAATTTGGATGTGGGTATAAATATGTGCTATGTTTCAGGAAGGAGTTAAATGATCAAGAACTCTCGAATCTTTAGTCTGCATATCTGTAGTGACAGAATTAAACTGTCGTGGTCTGCTATTCAAGAATACTTTGTCACGTTGCCCTTTTCTGCTTAAACAAGGCATTTTTAAAAAAACTAATTTATGATTTGCATGTTTTGCAGCATAAATTTTAATTGGGATTTCTTAATATCTTTAACAAAGAGAAACACAAGGGCTGTTCTTTAGATTAAACCTCAACTGCCTTAGTTAACTTTTCTCTGAACTGTAAGACTGTACTGATCATGACACATTCAAAATTTTGAGCCTTGAAAAAGCCCAACTACTGGCTGAAATTTTGAGCATAATGAGAAGTTTTAAACTTTCTTAATTTCTGTTAGTAACACATTGGACTTAAATTAGTACTGAAGAACATGATGGAGCTAGAAGAGAGTAATTTATTTTCATTACATTTAGCTGCATAAGCAGTGAAAGTTTACTTCTGAAAATCTGATTATGTATTTGATCCCTGAAGAGGAGATACCAGGCAGGTGCTGGAGCATAGCAACCAAGTTCTTACCCAGTCAGCAGTCTCAGTAGACAAGTTCCCAAGTAGCTATAGTTGGGAAGCAGTTCCATTTAATGTTTTGAAATTCATGTGTGCCTTAGTACAAAGCCAAAATTAAACATTTGAATATTTTCCTGCACAAAGTGCATTATTTTGGGCCTGAATAACACTTTCCCCAGGAGAAATGTTTAGCTCCCCTTCTTACCTTGTGGGTCAGAGGGGGCTGGAGATAATTGTAATTTTTATTTTCTGTAGTAACTTTAAATTTCCAGTTGGATCATTACACCTCCAGTTGTGGAAGTCTACTCCAGGTCCCTACGAACAGCTGTAACAAACAAAGTCCAATTCAGTGTCTCTGTCACAAGAGGACTTTTGATCAGGATCAGCAGTTGCCAGAAGTTCAGCCCTAGTATATGGCTTAAAGATCTGTATTTATGTGTGCTCTTTAATGCTGTGGAACAGAGAAGGAGAAAAAAATGACAGTAGGACTATCATTATTGCAGAGTTGCTGTACTGTCCAGAGAACAATACCATTCCTAGTGAGCTTTCCTTCTAACCTACAGATGGAGGGGTGCAGCTGGGCAGGAGAATGGTACTGGTACAATGCAGCCTTAAATAAAAAGCACTCTGGATGAGTATGGAAAAATAAGTTTAAATTCTCTCTTAACTCCACTTAAGCAATTTTTTGGTAATGATTCTGCTACCTAAACACCTGAGCATTTACTTTTCACCATTCTGCCTTTTAGTATCAGTCAAGTTCTCAAATCAAGTTTGAGATGGAGGTTTGATTGTGGACAGCAGGAGCTAACAGTATAGCTCCTTGGAAACAAAGTTTTATAACATCTTTTCAACAAAACTTCATTGGACTCAAAATTCTTACCAGGAAAACTTCTCAACTTTAGAATGAGTTACTCATTACTAACCTGTAGGAGACAAAACAAGTACTAGTCTAGTACTTAAGTGAGTATAACTTGGCTATGATTACTTGCTTGTACAGAGCTCAGAGCAGAGATTTGAACTTCCCTCCTGGAGAAGCTTCTTCAGCCTTAAGCTGTTGGCTGTTCTTGGGAATGTACAAACCTCAAAATACTCAAATATTTCATACCTAAATCCAAAAATTTTAAAAAGCTAATTGGGTGCTGACAAATCCATATCTAGGGAGTTTGGTTAGCTCAAAGCATAGATGTTTTTGAAAGCAACTTCAGTTAGTGCCATGGTATTTAAAGAGTAAAATAAGAATGTTATTGTAGGATGTCCTAGCTTAATCCCACAACCACTAGCAACCAGAAAAATACATAATGCAGGGTCCTCGGATGTGTTAATCACTGCAGTTTGACAGTGTGTCTGTTGAGTCACAGATGCAGTTAGTATTTTAGTTACTATGTCCTCAGTAATCCTCATGTTACTTCTCCTGAGTATGAGGATGAGTTACTCAATGTCATTGTGTTGGCTGTTTTGTTTGTTTTTTCTTTTCCCATTGAGCAAGCCTGTTCCCAGAAAGCTGATGGTTTTTATTGGTGTTTTTATTAGTCTTAGTAATTTAGTGGTTAGATGAATTGCAATTGCAGATCAGCCAGTAACTGATAATTCTCTTTCCTTTGACAGACCTGGGAAGATCCAAACCGTACAGATAAGACAACAGGATGTTGTGGGGATAATGATCCTATTGATGTTTGTGAAATTGGTTCAAAGGTGTGTCTTTATCAGGATTAATGTAATTTATCAAGGTTAATTTAATAATTTGGTAACAGCTTTTGGAAGAAGAGGGCAGAAAACAGGAAAAGATGATCTCAGAGGATGACAAAAAATATGAATAGAGGATCTGCAGAAGGAATAGGTAAGGAATGGGATTTTTTAAAAGGAGAAAAAAGCAGGATTTGGTAAAGTTGGTGTACTGGATAAAAGGGAAAAGAAGATAACACCACCTCAAAGTTCTGTGGCTGGACAGTGAGTTTTGGGTGAAGGAGGAGGGCGTTAAGATTCTTGGGGAAGGAAAAGATTTCTTTCTCTTTCCCCTGTTAGCAGTACTGGAGCTAGGAATAGGTTTCTGAAAGATGAACAAGTATGGCAGCATCATGCACATAAAATTACAAGGTCAGACCCACAGAGGAGGTAGGTTTGAGATTTCTCATGTGTGCAAATGGGAGTAGATCCCTCTTCTCTAGAGGAGAAGACAGGAACCTGTTGCATTGTTGCAGAGTGATGAGATATGGAGTGGGTGGATGAAAAAGGTGCAGCAAACGCCATTAGTTAGATACGGGGGAATGGTTTAGCTCACTGAAAGAAAATTCTACATATCTGGAGGTAGTAAAGAATGGAGCAGTCCTCCATGGTATCAAAGACTGGGTTATGAAACAAATGAGTTTGGAAGAGGGATTTCTTCAGATATTTTAGGTAAGGGGAAAATTAATTGGTGACCTCAATGAAGATAGCTTTATTTGAGGAAAGGAACCTAAAACTGAATTTTAAGGGATCCAGAAAGAGTTATCAAGGGAATATTAGCTGGTGGGGAGAAGGTTCCCAAGAAAATGCAAAGGAGAGTTGTGCTGATATTTCTGGGGAAGAGGTGTGTGTTTATTTGTGTGTATTGGAGTCTAGAGGAAAGAACAGTAAGAGATAGATTGAGACCAAGGGTTGAGAAAGTAGAAAGTCAAGAGGTAGGAAGAAGTTAAAAAATGAGTATGAGATACTCTTAACTTACAGTTTGGGGTGAAGATCAAGAAGATGTGAGGGAGGTATGATAGAAGAGAAGGAAAAGCTTTCTAGCTTGTGTTGTCTAATTAAATACATGCTGGCTGGAGAATTGAGGGTTGAAGAACAGCAGTGGTGGGAGAAAGGCTAGTAATGTTAATAGATGTGTACTGGGTTTGTGGATCGATCTTGCAGTTCTGTTAACTGCTGTTCAAAAATGTAGTAAAACTATTTTGTAAGGTAAAAGATAAATTCTGTGTAGTGTTTTCCAAATCTTTGTGAGATTATGTTCTGTTTCAGATTCGTTCTTCTGGTGAGATTGTTCAGGTGAAGGTCTTGGGTGCTTTAGCTCTTGTCGATGAAGGAGAGACAGATTGGAAGATAATTGCTATTAGTGTGGATGACCCAGAAGCTCAGAAAATCCATGGCAAGTATTTTTGTCTTTCTTAATGCAAATTATGTCAGCAGCTTGCGCAGTAGAATGGTACCTGAGTTTAGGCTGCCCAGGACAAGAAGAGGCAGACAGTTGAAAGGCAAGACTTCTTTTTTTTTTCTTTGTTGTTTAAGTCAGGTGCTTCCATCAAGGAGTGTGTATGTGCTTTCACACTAAGCTTTTGAAAAGGTTCACTTGGATTTTCAAGAGGACCTGTCATGCGAAAAGTCTGAAACACAACTGCCTTAGAAAGTGACCTCTTAAAATTACAGGCTTATCTCCTGTGTAATAGTACATATTTACCTACTCGGATTATGTAGCCCACTGCTATTTTCCTCGTTGAAAGTGTTTGTTCCTTTTATATTTGCAGGCATTGTGCTGCCTTCTGAAAAGGGCTGTACATTTCCAATGTTTTGTCACTTGTAACTGGGTTACTTCCAGGGTTTGTTGCCTAGGATTAGGTTTCACCTTTTAGCTAGAAAAATTTGTGAAGTAAACTACTAATGCAGCTCCCTAGTATTAACCTTGATGATGACTAGCTGTGCGGGGGCGAAACATCTTGTCCAGACTTGTCCTCCTTGTGACCATGGTTCTGGTATCCACATGGGATTTAAGTACTAAAATGTGTCTATATGAATAACGAGTGAGGTGTAATTCTGCTTGCAGACTGTTCATTAAGAAGATGATGCAGATGTGTTGAACCTGCAGGGAGTTAGGTTTTTATGGCACAGGTAAAGTGCAGCTTTTCTCTGGCTACATGGAGGTTTATTTCCTCAAATGCAATGTTTCTGGGAGTCATGAGAGTTAAGTGAGGAGGTTTGACTACAAGTTGGTGATGGTAATGAGACCAAAAACCGTATGTGCTATCAGGTATGTACGATAAAAGCCTACTCTCTGTTGATAGGGAGCACCATGGCACAGGATGACCTTTCTGTAGGAATAGGGCTATCCAGTAGCTTTTTAAGGAATTATGTTTCTCTGCCACTGGGGCTTTTTCCTGGTTTCTGAATGTAAAGTAAGTATATCACTGGAATGGCCCTTCATTCTCAGTTTTTTTGCAGGTTACTTTCACGTGGAGAATACTTGGCTTGTGGGGAAAGAAGGGGAGAAGAGGAAATGAGGAAAAGGAAACTCTTGGGTTGATGCTGATTAAAATCATTGGGCAGATGAATTACTACATAGTGTTTATGACTCTTTAACTACTTTCACAGTTAGAGATTAAGAAGTTCAGCTTAAGGAAATAGTAAGTAATAGTTTGCTGTTAATATTAGTATCAATTTAAACCTCTCTAATGTGCAGTAAAATGCTGTATAAGTGTCAGTAGTTAAAAGACAAGTAATTAGCACTTCATTTCTATACACTGTTCTGTTTAACTCTTACCTCTTTTTCCTTAATGATTTCTGAGAGAGTTTAATCAGAAAAGCAAGTGAGAGAACTTGAAAAGAGTCCACTAAGTAGGGTAAAACTGGGCCATTTTATGCCAGTTGGTTAAGTAACTCTATTTGAAAGCCTTCTGTTTTGTTTTTTTTCAGGTAATGACTGATTTGTGTCAGCTGTGTTACAGCTTTATTTTGTTTGGGAGGGGAGCAAGAGTTTTAGAAGGGCAAACCTGTAGTTGATTCCTGTGTGCATCTTTTCTTAGCAGAGAATAGATGCAAAACTGCAAGAAGAGAACTGTCCTTCTGAGGTTCAGAGAAGTGCAGAAATGTTTACCCAGTTCAGTATGATTTCCTTTTGGGACTGGAGTTGCAGTCCAGGATTTATAAAAGGAAAAAAAAAAAAAAAAAAAGCCCCCATCTGCTTTCACAAAACATGACTAGCTTGCAGTGTTTAACAGCAATCTTTCTTCAGTCTGAAAACAAACAAATCTGTTGGAGTAGGCAGTACAGTATGTCCTTTTATACTTGTTTTCCCCCTTCCCAAATATGTTAATTATTTCAGTATAAAGGGATAGCAGCTACAGGTAAAACTGGCATCTCCCTCAATAACGGATGTGCTGCTGTGTTACAGGGGTGACCTCCTAGGGAAGGGTGAAGCTAAGTGTTGCCTTCTAAGTCTGTCCAGTCATTTCTGTATCATTTGCTAAATATTTGAATTGGACTGAGAATCATCACATTTGCTTTCAGCTCAGTATGTGCACAGCCCCCACTGAACATTTGGAAAAGATAATTCCAAGACACCAGAATGGTGATTACTTGCAAACCCTGTTCTGAGCCCGTGCAGTGTGTTAACTCCTCTTGCTCCTCTAAGCACACCCCAGATACTCTGTATATTCTCCTTCTGGGATTGAGAGCATCCTCATAAATGCCATTGATTTTTCTGAGATTTCACAGAACTTACAACTGAGTGGTCCCAACTTCTGAGCAGTTCTCGTTGTTTATTCATAGTGCTCCACTGTAGTGTGTCCTGCAGGCATTTATTGATAAATACTGGTTTAAATTGGAAACCCTGCCTAGAACTCTCTTCTAGACAGAGCGATGAGAAACTGTAGTTTATAATGATGATACCCAAGAATGATGAGCATTGCTTAGCACCTATTCAAGAGGGAACTGTGTCATCAGTGGGAGTAACAGGGGTTTAGTGTCTTTTTGGACTGACTTTGAACGGTAATCTGTTTGAAATTATAGCACTTAATACTGGTGGGTATGGGGACAATCCCACTGCAAATACAAGCTGTATGTCAGATGCCTGTATTTGTGTGAGAAGATTTCTGTTAGACTAAAACTGGACATCTTCAAATTTGTCTTCAATAAGACCTCTCTTTGTAGCTACCTGAAAACCACTTCATTGTCTTTCTGCTCAGGCAGTTGCTACACAGATATACAGATATATCCATATATATATCTGGGTAGCCTAGATATATTCAACAGTGGTTGGTGATGTCTGTGGCCTTGTTGCACTGCCATTTCCTGGCACTGGTATAGTTAACTGTGCTATGTTGCCATGCTCCTTTTTCCAATGTGCAACCCAAGACTGGCTTTTTGAATTAAGCAATCAAACCCTAAATGGGAAAAACAAAGCATATTGCATTCTTTGTACCATATATTGTTACAGCCCCTTGCATGTGAGTGTATTTATATGCAGAGCAGCAGCAGAGGCCCTGAAAACCTTTGTTGTGGATTTGTGTAAGCATTCAATATAAATAAATTAATTATCTGTACTGAGGCTCCCCTCCTACCCCCTCACATCAGGCTGCACAAAATACACCAAATGCCTTTATATGGAATGTAGCTGCTGCTTCCTGTAAATGTTTATAAGATGTTATTAAAAACATATGTCCTCTCTTCCCACAGACCTTGTTTAGAAAGCTTGCTGCAAGCATGTTGTTTTAGCTTTGCTTGCAAGAAGCAGCATCTGTTGTACTAAAAATGGTAGTTTTGTACAAATGCTTTTGTTGCTTTCTTTTCTAAAGCCAGATAGAATTGGCCTTTGCATTGGCTCGCTCCCTTAACATAGAGCTAGCAGCAGTTGTTTGTGCCAGCCTCTAGAGAGTTTCCTTATTGAGACTAAACTGCAACCCTTAATGTGATTAGCCATCTCTTTTTAACCCTTGGTGCTTTACTTTGGTGCCCAGAAAAATGGGACCTGTGGTTGTATGTAGGCAGTATAAAGAAATCACCAGCTAGAGCCCAGTGGGTACGTGCTGATAATGTACCTGCAGGAGCCTGACCTTTCTGCTCTGTCACTCTGAGCAGGGCTTGCTTGCAGAGTTGAAACCATGTTGGGCCAGGTACGTGATTGATACTTGCTCAACTCCCTTTAGACATCGGTGTGAGTACACAGCTCTAAGGGAAGGTAAGCAGTCGGAGTCAGAAAGAGGCGTCTAACAGCGTCTCTTGCAGAAAACACATCCATCTTCTTTTTTTTAATCATAATATGCAGCGAGCTTCTATAGATATTAGTGCAATAAATCACTGTACTGCTTATTGTGATCTTTTACCTTTCTTTTCTTCTGTTTTCTGAGTATATTTTTCTTCTTTTCACCCTGATGTCCCAAAGATGCTGTTTGGATTTCAAAGTGGAGGACAAGCTATCTTTCAAACTTTTCTATGGCATCTTTTAATGAACTGAAGAGGTAGCTGTTGAGTGATGCGAGAGCTGCTGTTTTCCTTATATTTTGTGCTGCGTGCCGACTCCACAGAACAGGATTGATTTTGCCACCAACTCCCATTGGCATTTGTTTTGGTTTTGGTTGCTTGTTGTTTTGTTTGGGTTTTTTTTTTTTCCAACCATTTAAGCTTCATTTGGTGCCCCATAGCTGTCCTTCCTAATAACAAACAGTGAAGTGAAGCATGAGAATGAAGGAGAATAACTTGCAAGGAACCAAGGAAATAAAAGCAACAACTGTCTTCCCTTTCAAGTCCTTGAAAACAGAATATGTAGCAGCCAGTACTTTATAATGCTGTAGCCTGGTTCTGTGTAGTCATTTTACCTAGGCAATGCATTTTCCAGTAGAGAGAGTGTGAAATTCAGAGAGATGATTCTATCCATGAAGATGGTCATTCCTGTCTTAAGGATGTAATGAAAACCTGCCCCAAAGCCTATTCTAATATGAGACACATATAAAGAAATATAAACAAAGCCTATAAATAAGGAAACAACAGATGAGGAAGGGCTCTCAAGTGTCAGTAGAAAATGAAGCACTTTCGATGAACAGTTTTTATGGGAATAGGAGGCAAATAACCAAGCAGGAAGAATGGCGAACTAGCATTAGGAGAGAAGTTTGCTGGAACGGGAACCGGAAAAAAGGAGCAGCAGTCTGAGGCAGTATGCTTGAATTTAGGCAGTGTCTGGAGATGGAGACCTGGAGGTCATCTACTGCTGGGAGCCAAGGAAATTGCTGCAGCAGCTTGGTTTGCTTTACAGACTTGAGGAGATACCGTCTCTTAAACAAGTACTAGAAATTGTAAGTTCAAACCTCACAAGAGGAGGAGATGACAAGGACTCAAGATGGAAGGAGGGATGTTCCCTTGCTTGGAGAGAACAGAATGATACACTGCAGCCCTCAAATTGGTTTGAATTAGAGCTGCACTTTTATTAGTGCCCATCCTGCCTCCAACCAAGACCCCACCCTTTCCTAAATCATTCCTTCTTGGTTGGTCTCACCCACCCACCCCAGTGAAAAGCTTCTTGTACTTTTAAACGTATTCCAGCTAGAAGACCTGCCTCCAGCACAGCCTTATGTGCCCTTGCTTTTTTCTGGGATTCTGCCAGTGAAACTCCCTAATCTTCTACAGGCAGATGGCCAGCAGCCAAGCTCAGAGTGTGTTTTACTCCGAGTCCATAAACACGTAGCTCTATTAAGTGTGTGCAGAAGCAAAAATTTACATAGGGTTCTTCAAAGTTTTATGTTTTATTCTTTGGGTAGTGTGTGTGATCCAGTGGAATTAGGGAGTGGCATCTATCAGATTCCTGTGAGCACTCAGCATATCTTCTCACATAGGTTTGGTCTCACAGTTCAGACCACATGTCATCTCTCTTGGTGGTCTGCAGAGAATTGAATGGTCTGTAGCACAAGACTTTTTCCCTTCTCTTACTGTTCTCTTTAGAAATACTTTAGTGTCTGTGTTCAGGTCCACAGACTAGATTTTAAAAAGACATTTAGGCACTTAAAGGTTGAAAGCACATGACTGGGTGTCAATTCCATGGACTAAGCAGCTCTGAAAATCTGTTGTATAGGAGTGTGGCGGTTTAACCCACAGGTAAGACCATGTGGTCCTGCACTCGCTCCCTCCTACCCAGTGAGTTGGGAAGGGAATCACAACGAAGGGGCACGGATTAGAATGAGGACAGGGACAGGTCACTCACCGGTTATGATCATGGGCAAAAAAGACTCAATTTGGGGAAGAAAAATCAATTTAATTCATTAGCAATCATTTGAGTAGCACAGTGAGACAAAACAACCACATTTTTAAGACACCTTGCCCCACCCCTCCCTTCTTCCTGGGCTCAAATCACTTTGTTCC